>NW_015159731.1:487945-517015 GCF_001447785.1 Gekko japonicus | reverse complement strand
GAATGCCTAACTCTGTTCACAAATCCAGGGGCCATCTTGCTCCTGTCTAGGAGGGCCAAAATATCCTGTTTATAGCTGCAGATTTTTTCCCTTACAGAGGATAAGGACAGAGATGAATTTCTGATAAACCATTCTAATTTTCCCTTTCTTAATTTCCGAAGGCATTTTACACATCGTTCAATTTAATGTTTGCTATGTTTTAATCTATTTGTATAATTAACTAGTTGTGTTATGATTAATTTAATTAACAAGTGTTAATAAAACATAATCACATGCACAGTGGGAACAATCCAATCAAAGTTAAACACTTTTATGTCCAATTGATTTCAACAGGAGAGATTTATCTCTCCTGTTGAAATCAGGTCTTAAATGTGATTATGTTTGGCTGGATGAAGCCAAAATGTTTTTTTTCTTTCTCAAAGACTACTTTTATTAATCTGAAAGAAAACAAAGACCAGCGAAAATCCAAGAGGACAGATCATTGCTTATCAGTGGACTCCTAAACAGAATAACACACTTCTAAGTCAGTTCAAGTCAACGGGTTTAGAAGAGTGTAACGCTGCTCAGGATGGCAGTGCAGGAAACTTTCATGGTCCACATTCACCAGGTGTTTCAGACTCCTTCCAGAAATGAGCTGAGGTGGGCCAGGCTACTCAACCCCACCCTACTTCATTGAGTCTGCAATGTGGCTTCTGTGTACCTTTTCCACTCTCCTTCCAAGGGCTGGGTTCTACCTATCTATCTAGTACTGCTCATATGGCTATCACCTTAACCAGAAATTAGAACCAAAGAAAATATTTTAAAATACCTTAGTATTATTTCTCTTATATTTGATTATTGCACCTATGAATTTTGCCACTGAGAGGGTGACACGATCCTTGGTATCTGATAGTAGCCATAACACCTGGGCTCGCACATTTAGCAGTTCCATATCTTTAAGTAAAGGGGTGACTAAATTAGCCCTCAACTCATCGCAAGGGCTGGGTTTGTTGAAGAACCTCTCTTCCTGTCAGCAGCAATGCTCCCTCTAAGCTGTGAAGTCTTGTGAGCAAAAATTCAACTCTGTGGGCTCCTGGCATTAAAGTTGTGAGCGAGTGATTTGGCTACTGGATAAATCAGTTTGCTCTGGGGCCATCCTTCCTGAGCTAAGACAAAAACCTGTGAGCTGCAGGCAAAAAACCTGTGAGCTAGCTCACACTCACTCAGTTTAGAGAGAACAGTGGTCAGCAGATGTTCTGATCATATAACAATTTTATAAGGCTTTTTGCAACTTTTGAATATGAATAAGATAATGATGCCAGCACTTCATTTGCTGGCACATGAACAGTAACTAATAGTGGGGCTACATTTTTAAGAAGAAGATATAAGAATGTAATAGATGTATTAGCACTTTCTTGGCATCCACAGTAACTGGTAGAACAAAGTTTGAGTCCAGTGGAACCTTTAAGACCAACAAAGTTTTATTCAAGGTATGAGCTTTCATGTGATAAGAAAACAATATAGCTGTTAAGTCCTGGGTGGCTTTGTTCCGAGTGTTGTAATAACTTGTAATTCAGCAATTTCCCTTTCCAGTCTGTTCCCGAAGTTCCTTTACAATAAAACAGCTACTTATCTCACTACATATGCTAAACTCATTCAGTCCTAACATTTGTATTCTCACCAAGAAAAGCTATACATCCTCTTTATTTTAGCGTATTTCTTATTTGGAATAGTAGATTAGAATAGCAATTGTAATGTAATGCAATGAATATATTTCTCTTCTCTGGTTTTTTTTTTTTGTCAGGAGACATAACACTGCACAACCATTCACCCCACCTCAAAGAAAAGTATGCTGTTAGTGACCTCCATGCTTGAGACGAACAGAGTGTAACAACAGGATCTCAGTTATTTACTCTTAGCATCCCACAATTAAGAACAATCTATTTACACATTCATCGCCTATTTTGAAAAATTTGCTCCACTGTGTTTCCCCCCTCCGTAATTAAATCCAAACAGATGCTGACCATATACATTTATCTTGTTATTCCTGTTTGGTCTCTGCATCTGTTAGAACATTTTCATTATGTTGTATGCTAATTTGCTGTTCACCATCTGCCTACATGTATGGACTGTTAACTTCCATTTCAGTGTATCTAAGGAAGTGTGCATGTACATGAATAAAACTTTGTTGGTCTTAAAGGTGCCACTGTACTCAAACTTTGTTCTACTGCTTCAGACCAACAGAGCTGCCCACCTACATCTATCAAATGATAACCATGATCAGTTCCCCTGAAGAAAATAGCTCCTTTGGAGGGTGGACTCTATGGCATTATATCCTACTGTGGTCTCTCCCCTCCTTAAACTCCACCCTCCCCAGACTCCAACCCCGAAATCTCCTGGTATTTTGCAATCCAGAGCTGGCAACCCCACCTTAGAAGACACACTGTTTTCTGTGTGGAAGAAGGAATGCCTTTTTCAAGTCGGCATTGGCCACAGTTTGTGTAAGCACCTGTATCATAAATGATAGTCATAAATGATAAATAATAATAAACGCATACTGAAAGGGGGAAGGGGACACATTTTAATGAATTAAGGACGCAGATTAGTCAACTAAACATTGTAACACTACTGCCACATGGTACAAGAGAAGCTCCCCTTTTCCATCTTTACCACTTGGCGCCGGCAAAACGCCAGCCACGTCGTGCCCTTCGTTTCACTCTCCGGCAATCATTCTTCTCTGTTTCCCCGCAGACCCGTCCACCCCGCGTTCCAAGGCGCAGCAAAGCGATGGAAGACGAAAGACTTGCTAAAAGGTAGACATTGCCCACGCCTCATTCCCGACGAGCTCAGCCGTACAGTTTCTTACGGTCTACGATTAAAACAAAACAAAACACTGCTCTTTCTTTTCCATACGACTACTTTGAAATAACAGTATCATCTTCCCCACCTCCCATAGAAAGGCCAATCTGTTAGTGAGGGCAGGATAAAGTCACCACGGCTTCGCGTAATGCCTCTGAGCATGCGCCCGTGAGCCAGGCATGCTCAGTGCCCGCTACCGTGGAATGGTTGTCTGACAAGTGAGTTAGTTTGAGCCACCGTCAGGGGCATCATGTGAGTAAGAAGCGGCGGGGTTGTTGGGGCTCGGCCAGTTCCGGCCCCCGGGAAAGCAGGTGGGGGTGGAGAGGCCGCTTCGAGGCTGTGGCCTGGTTCGCTTGCGGGCGGGCGGGCGGAGGACGAGGAAGCCGCGGCAGGTGGAGGTGACAGACGGACTGGCTGGAGCTTCCTGAGGGGAGGGGTCACACTGCAGGGCGAGGGGTTGCGGCCCTTTCGCAGGACCTTGAGAGCAAGGACTCAGGGGCGCCGTTTCGGGAAGGTCCCAAGGCGCCCTGCGGCGGCTGGGTGGCTTCTTCGTGTCGTTTTATAATAGCCAGCGGCATAAGGGGTTTTTTGGTGATGAAGGAACGCAGGCGGAATGCGGGGTGGGGAAGCCGCTGCTGTCGCCGCACCACCTTCCCAGAAATGGCGCCCCCGGGGACCTAGTTGCTGGCCCACTCCTCAGTCTCTCACCTGGGCCTGAGGAGGCTGAAGCCTTGTCTCTCTGCCTGGCTGATGCTCCTTTCAGGCAATGACGCCAAAGCACTCACAGCCTGAGTGGGATGCGGCTAGAGTACAGGCTGTGTTGCATCTGAGCACTTTCCCGGTCTGCTCTGCCTCCTCGACAGGCCCTCTGCATTTATGCTAATTTGTTTCCTTGGCGGCCACTTCTCGAGCAAAAACCTCCACTGTATGTGCAGAAGAATCTTGGGTGACACGTGACGGTGACATACCATAGCAGAGCTGGTGACGTTATACAGAACTGTCAGCTTCTGAGAAACGCAGCCTGGTAACCCTGGAAGGGTTTAGGAACAAGGAAGTCTACATAGTTGCAGTTGCTTGTAGGTGCCTTGTGTTGCAGAATTTGGGGTTATATGTTTTTTGCTATGTTTCTCTCTCTCTGGAGGCCTGCGTTCCCTAGCCAGACACCACTCATCCATAGAAAAGGAACCTAGGGTTGGGGATCCCTGGAAGAGGCCTGGACCCCTAAAATGCCCCTACAGCTTGTCATCAACTGATATGCATATACATTATATCAAGCTGATAAAAGATCAGCTGACCACTGCGCAGTTTCCCACTGTCCCAAATGCAAAGAAAGATCTAGAAATAGGTGGGTGCAAATGCAGCACAATCCATGGAAGAGGACTGAAAATCCATGGAAAAGGTATCAGTGAAGGTAGTGAGCTACTTGTCTTCTACAAATATACATTCACCCTTGATTTTGCTCTTACAAAAATCCCCTCTGTTATGTATGTTCCGTGTTAAATCTCAAGAGGGCCCCAGTTGATTCTCTGTGTTACTCCAGAACAAAACAAGTAGACAAGATGCCTATCTATAAACAGTTGCTCCAGTGTCATGTCATATTAAGAATTTATCAGCTGGGCCCTCAGATGTAACAGCCTCAGACTTTTGTTAAGTGTACAAATGTTAAAAATTCTTAGCAAAGGAGATGCCAAATGCAAATAGTTAAAGTGGTGGTGAGGATCTATGGGGAACTTGTGATAAGGGTACTGTAAGCTTACTGACCTCAAGTGGCAGAGATAAACAGGATGGGCAGACAGGTGGGCAGACAGCATCAGAAAGTTTAAAATGTGGTATCCTAGGGAGAGTACAATGGAGCCTTTTAATAATATAGCAGAAGCCTGCCTTGAATAGCCTTTTGCACTTTAATACCCTGAATGAATAGAAAGTGCTCATGTTGCCAGATTACACAAAGAGCGAGACATACCTCATTCTTCATAAATTCACACATCCAAAGAAGCTGTGCATCACAGCTGTTGCTTAAAGTGTGAGAAAGGAGAATATAAGGCTATAGCCTGCCAGCTTTAAAACATGAAATGATGGTAGGGTGGGAAAAGGTTGATACATCTAGCCATGTTGGTCTGTCATCCAGATAAAGTAATAGTAAAAAGCTTGGAGGGGACCATAAATTACATGCAGTAGACACAGACACAAGAGAATTGAGCAACACCACTGTATGTGTAACAGATGGAAATAAAGAACCTATATGGGTAATGCTTGTAGAGGGGGAAGTACTCAGGACAGAACTAAACACAGGCTCAGCTGTGTCTGCAAAAAATCCACAAACACAAAAATCAGTGTGCACCTTAATAAAAGTAGTATACTGTGGAAATACACAGGAGAAAAGAATTTTGCATTGGAAGTGTGCACAATGGTAATACAGTGGTGAGAGCCCTTAGACCAGGGGTGCCAAACATGTGGCCTGTGGGCCAGATCAGGCCCTTGGAGGGCCCCAATCCAGCCCGCAAGGCTCTGGCTGTTTTTGGCTTCATTTTCCAGTTCTGCTGCCATGTCACAGCTTGCTTTACCAGTCTCTCAATCGCACAGAAGAGATAGATAGGCAAACCTCTCCTGTGCGATTGAGAGAGTCTGGTAAAGAACTGACTGAGACGCCGTCCCCTCCTCCTCCCAGGGGGAGAGAGGGAACAGCCAGAGCTTGCTTCCCGGCTAGGCTGCAGGAGACAAAGGGAAGTATTTCCTTCCATTGGCTGAGGCTCCTCCCTGAAGGGAGGGAGGGAGCGAGGGAGAGTTTGCTTTGCTGGGCTGCCTCAATCGCATGGGAGAAATGCCAAGCATCTTTAAGACCAACAAAGTTTTGTTCAAGGAATGAGGAGGAGGAGGAGGAGGAGATTGGATTTATACCCCGCCCTTCACTACCCAAAGGTGTTTCAGAGCGGCTTACAAACTCCTTTCCCTTCCCCTCCCCACAACAGACACCCTGTGAGGTGGGTGGGGCTGAGAGAACTCTGACAAAAACTGCTCTTTTTCAAGGACAGCTGTGCCAGAGCTTGTGACTGACCCAAGGTCACATCAGCAGGTGCAAGTGGAGGAGTGGGGAATCAAACCCGGTTCTCCCAGATTAGAGTCCGCGCACTTAACCACTACACCAAACTGGTTTTTGTGTGCCTTGCTATAATGTTTGTGTGTGTTTTGTTGGGCTCTTTTTGCCAGGGCTCTCCTGGGTGCAACTGGCTTCCTTCCCCCATTTCACTGTATTCATGCCCTCATGCTCCAGTCTTTCTCAGTAAGAAAGTAATGGGAACTATTTTAGAGGAGGAATAACAACAAACCAGTGAGGTGGATTTGGCTGAGAATGTGTGTTCAGACCAAGTTCACCCAGCACATTTTCTTTGTAGGAAGTTGTAGTTATTTCTGTGGGGAAGACCTAGACATTAATATTGTACCCACAAACAGACCAGCACTGTTTCAGTGAAGCTGATTAAAGAATATGTCTTTGGCATGTTTGAAATTCTCCCAAACCTCTCTGGGCATGTCAGGAAGTTAGCTTAGAATGTCAACTGGAAAAACGTTTGTCTAGAGCTACTTCAGGGTATGAACAGAGAGCTGAACATCTGAAGAATATTAAGACTAGCATTATTTTGAAAGATGGAACAAAATTCAAATTCTTGAAACCAAGCAAGTTCAGTTTGCAATTGCAAACAATGGCTATGAAATTGGATTGAACTCTGATCTATTCAGAGTTATCCCTTTACAAACGTGACAGTTATCCCACCTAGCACATACTGCAAACTTCCCTTTTTCTACATATTTTTCTTCATACAAAAAATATGTTTTTTAAAGCCCCCCAAAGGGGAATTTTTTATTTGTATTTCTATAAAACTACAACAGAAATTGGGAAGGGAAAATTCTACAATCTAAAGGAAAAAGTAAAAAGAACCTAACTAAAAACCCAAGTGTGGAGGTTGTACAATGCTTAAAACATAGTTATTACACTTACTCAGTTACTTTCAAGCATGAAGAGTGCCCGCCAAACATCACTTCTGTTGACAAAACCAGTTTATCATACTAGACAGAATGTAATTCTAAAGCTAGAACATGCATAAACACATCCCTTAAGAAAAATTGGCATCTCCTTTTATGCTTTGCTCCCCCCCCCATAGGCAAAATCTTTAAAACCAGTGTTCCTTCAGTAAGAACATTACAACAATTTTCTTCTTCCGTCTTAGATGTATCTTCTTTTTCCGATTAACTTTTAGCTTTTATAAGTCCGGATCTGTTCATTCATGATATAAACAAAGTTCCTTTTTCCAGGGACATCTTTGTTTCCTTTAACGTCTTGAATCAAAAGAGTCCTTCCTTTTGTTGCATTAAAAACACGCTGATTGGAGAATCCAACCTTTCTCTTAGCAAGCAGATCTTGTGAAGTTGGGGTAGCGAGCCCTTTACTCCAAAAAAACCCCGCTTTTCGATCCGCTTGCCAATCAAACCGCAAGTAAACTAAACGTTAGAATCTCCTTACCATTCATAAGTCTCTATGATCAAAGCATGCACCAAATACTGTCCCTTTAAAAATATAGCCGCTTTTTTAGTACAGATCCAGGTCGCTACTCCACTTTAGCCACCAGAGGGCCCGCGATTCACTTTAAGGACAGAATCTACGGTTAGGTCACATGACCTAGCTTTCCACTGTTCTCCTTCCTGAAGAAAACATTGATCCCGCCTCCCTCTTCGCCTCTCATCACCATCTTTTGGGGATATTTACATTAGCCGAGAAAGAATGCCAAAGTCTCTAAGGTCTGTTTAAACGCTCAACTTTCTTTCAGAAAAAACTCTCTGCTACCGTCCATCGCCACAATTTGATCAGTCCCTCCAATCATGCTTTTGCATTCACTTAAAATGTCAGGAGATAGGGCGTCCCCTCCCCCCCTCCGTTTATAGTAGGGGGACTTCACATCTAGGCTTTGGTGTCTCGTTTCAACGAAAACTCACTCATCAGTCCTTGAATCGATCCACCAGGTCCTGAGACGGCCCCTGGGATCACGCGAGGCAGAGAGAATTGCTAAACCTCCAAGCGCTTGTCCAGTGGTCGCTTCGAATCCAATACTGGGAATCAGGGCAGGACCTTCGGGGCAGAGAGTAGCCCCCCTGTACCGGCTGACGGCCGGAGGTAGGGCTCTCCAAAGCCCCCTGGCTAGGAGCCCATTGCTTATGGGCTCCGTGGGGGAGCGTGCACAGTCACGCTCCCTCCTAATCCCCGATTCATGGCACACGTCTCTCGGAGGAGCCAAGAGACGCAGCCATCGTTGAAGCGCCGAAGACCGGAAGTCCCATACAATGAGTATCTTAAACCACATGCACTGTGTTTATCCCAACCTAAACAATCTTAAACCACATGCACTGTGTTTATCCCAACCTAAACACAATGGAATTATAACAGATGCTCCAGAGTGCTTTCACTTCCCATGCACATTTATTCGGATCGCAAGTACCCCATACACATTCACACCATGAACATCTAATTCAACACAGTCCCAGGAGCTCCTCTTCACCCTGCCACATCTACATTGCAAGTATCCTTCCTCCTACATTCTGGGTTTCTTTCCCTCATACCAAAAATGGATCACCATATTCTCATTCTCTCTCACTCTGGATCAAAATAGAGGAACTGTGACTGCTTTATTTGAATGTAGTTTTGTGTGTCTGTGTGTGTGAACTGGATCAGGGCAGCAATGCTGGGAGGATGTTAACCATTCCGCCCATGTTGCTTCATCAATCTAAACTGCTCCTTCTTGAAACAGGTATTTACCATGCCTGTGTGAGAGCTGAATTTAGATCAGGAAAACTGAAGGGAAGGGATTCAAACTCCCCTCCACTGACCCAGCTGGATCCCCTCCACCCATAGCTATTTCCAAATAAAAACAGAAACACTAGGAGATCTGGGGAAATAGAAACACTGAGAGATCTGAGGTCCAGTATCTGACATGACATCTGTAAATACACATATGTTGGACCCTCTTCCAGCTAACCTAACTGCTGTGGCTAATTTTGATTCCCCATGCAATGCTCAGAAACAGCTTGCCTGGTCCTGTGCTGCCATTGTGTTAATTTATTTCATCACCTCCATAAGAATTCAGCCTTATTGGCTTCCTGGAGCTGCACAGTTTTTTCGCTTAGCAGGTGGTCTAGGCTGCTGTTTGGCGGCTGCCACAAATATGCATTACTGTTGGCTTCCTGGTTCAGGTTAACAGCTTAAAATGTAGTGCACATTGATTGTGCTCCGTGCACTCCTACTACTTCTCTTCCTGCATTTTAGATTTTACATGCCCAATATTCACAAATCTCTTGTGGTCTCCACTGCAGACTAGCATCTATATATGATTTAAAACAAGACATCATCGAAAATAACTACTTCTATGGCATGCAAAAATCTTAGCTTTCTTCTGCTTCTTTGATTTATCCAAAATCATTTTTCTAGGTCTAGTTCCAGTTGTGTGAATAAAATACTTTTTTGTATAAGGTTGTATCTCATCATCAACTAATCTTATGATAAAAATCTCTAATCTGTCTCTTTGCTTCATTCTTATAATTTAAACATTTGAAGAATGGTTATTTAAAGAAAATAATGTTCAGTCACATTGGAGACCTTAAGCATTCTTATTAAGTTTTTCTCATTTTCTGACAATAATAGGTTGTTGTCACAAGTAATAGCTATATTATACAAATACTGAAAATGAAAGCACTTTTCCCAATATGAAAGATTTAGCCTCCTTTCAACTCAATCAAAAATAAGTATTTATTAGAAAAATGCAGCAATTGTGTGATGGTGCCATATTTCTGATTTGAACAAGATAAGCAACAGAAGACTCATCTGGACTTTAAAGCATAATACTGTTTTTGTCTTTTTGAACATATTTTATTTGTTTATGGCAATTAGTTAAGAATTAAACAATTTAGAAACAATATCATTTAGAAACAGTAAAATCAACTTTAATATCAGATATTTCCTATGATTTTTAAATTAAAAATGCAGAGAGTGTATAGGCAATGGATATATGGAAGAAGTTAATCCTTTAGTTTTTTGAATGAATGTTAGTACATAAAATATATTATGTTCTCCTTCCTCATCGTACTGAACATGATAGAAATATTAGAATTCTTGCCTTTTTATTGTATAATGGTAACATGTATTGAAGTTTATTTTACTAAATGATGAAAACAGCTGTTATTCAGAAAGTAAGAACATAACAGAAGCCAGTGTTGGATCAGGCCAGCGGCCCATTTAATCCAACACTGTCACACAGTGGCCAAAAATACCAGGTGCCATCAAGAGATGTACCAGTGAGGCCAGGACACTAGAAGCCCTCCTACTGTTTTACAGATCAAATACTCTCACAGAAATAATTTGGATATGAAGTCTTGCATTCATTTGGCTTTGATATCATTTATTGTAATTTTTATTGGGAATGGTCATTAGTACTATGATCCAATACACCCAGCACCTCATTTAATAATGTTATTTATAGCCCTTTCCTCATCCTATTGGCTCTGGAATATTTAGATGGAAGTAATGTATTTGGCCCTGCCTCATGATAGTGGAAGCAATAACACGGAGGCTGTGCCAGTATCGGAGCTGGATAGGAGTAGCTACATATGCTACATTGTAGTTACTCATACTTGGGTTGCTACTGCCAGACGTATTCAGTGGCTCTGCATTGCCAAAGATATGTCTTGTAGCCCTTGAGTGCAGCTGTGTAGACCAATAGCCATGTTCTTGCCTTATGTATGTAAGATAGGATTGTACCAGATAAAATGAACCTTAAAACCCATTTTTAACTAAATTGTATTTAGTTGTATTCCAACGTGGAAACAGTTGGAAAGGAAAAAGGGACAGTAAGGGAGATCAACTGTAGGAAATGTTATCTGAGCATAAATACTTTCACATTTTTAACAAGCTAAAGTCTACATTAAATTCAGTCTACTGTTTTGCCAGCAGCCAAAATAAAGAACACAAGATGGCATAATATAAGGATTCCCTAGGCCCGTAAATAAATGAACCAGATTCTCATTTTCTGGAACGCTACTGGAAGCTTACAAAATGAGATTACAGAAATTGCTGCAAATGCTGATGAGTTGTTGAAGTATCATCTACAAAAGGAAATTAGAATATGACAAATAATACTTCAGAAGAAATAATACCACAGACATCTCTTGGTGTAGAAAATGGCAGTCTCTCAGGATCTTTATGTTTATGGAAATGGATAAAGGTTTTTCTCCATTTTATCCCATTTATCCTCCCCATCCCTTTGCTGGCTTTTCTCTCATTTTCCCTTTATGTACATTTTTCCAAGTAGGATACTCTGAAGGTCAAAAACGTAAGAAAAAATTAAAAAGCAAACTACAAATAAACATTTGTCTAAATTCCTAACTAAATTACGTTGTAATTTTAAAGCATTTATAAGAGAGATATTTTCCCAAATAAGTATTTTTCACTTCTTGTAATAATGTTTTTTTTTCTATAAGGCCTCACAAGACAGAACTATATCACGATATCCCACCAACATGCTGGCCTATTGTGTATTCTCCAGATTACAACATTACATTTATGGGCCTGGAAAAACTACATCCATTTGATGCTGGGAAATGGGGAAAAGTAATAAATTTCTTGAAAGGTAAAGTAAGAACAAGGCTGGGTGCCTTCGCTTTTGCAGAAATTGTACTATTTTGATTTGCAAGGAATATTTTTATATGCATGTTATTTTTAGTCATATGGACATGATTCTTGTTCTGATTATACGTTGGTTGAACAATTTGTATGCATTTCTGCTTTATGTACAATACACTTTCCTGTTATAGTATAAACAATGGTTGCGTTCAGACTGGCAGTTTGGTCCGATATAGGCACATTTCACAAACGGATTAAATGGGCCCGGTCACGCAGCCACATCTGTCAGGCATTCCCCGGGCATACTCACCTTGTCAGAGGACGACTTGGAGCCGGGTTAAAAAGCCACCACCTCCAAAGTGGTGTTTTGGTTTCCCTGCTCATTCATTGCGCATGGCCAGATGTCTGAACATGGGGAAGCGTGCGTAGAACGGATTTGGCAGTATGAACCTGCAGATCCCTTCTGCTGCTAGGGAGGCGTCTTTTTAAAAAAATTGCTTATATGTGCATTTGCATGCGCATGTGCTCCTATGCGCACACATGACTTTTGGAATTTTTTTGGAAGTGCGGTCCGTGGCTGAAGCGCTGCAATAATGTGGATGCTTTACCACGGGATGTCTCCATGGGTAACCCACAGCAGGGCGTGCTGTGTATTTGATATGCCCCACAGCACTTTAAACCAGTTCAGTTAGAGGCGGCACCAGGGCTATTTTTGGGCAGGAACGCACAGGAACGGAGTTCCGGCTGGCTCCCAAGTTGGCCACGCCCAGCAGGAACTCATTAGCATAATAAGCCATACCCAACAGCAGAAACTCATTAGGATTGGCTACATTAGGGGTATGTGGCCTAACATGCAAATGAGTTCCTGTTACAAAAAAGGGCCTGGGTTTTGACAACAAACAAGGTAAACAGAATAACAAGCAAAAGGTGGGTGTGGCTGGATGATCACACTTCTGGTAACATGGGGGTGCGGCCTAATGTTTTAATGAGCGGTGCTGTCAGGGGTGTGGCCTAATATACTAATGAGTTTCTGCTGTTGGGTGTGGCCTATTATGCTAATGAGTTCCTGCTGGGCTTTTTCTACAAAAAGAGCCCTGGGCGGCACCATATCGCACCAAGCCGCCAGTGTGGACACGGCCAATATTATGCATTTATGTATCAAATGCATGCATATCTGTTTAAGACAATGACTTTTTCAGTGTATATGACTTATAGGCAACTGCTAGCTTAAATCTGGCCAGTTGGCTCACTGCTCACCTTTTGAGCAAGGGGCTTGAGCAGGTGGTAGTGATTCAGCTTCAGGTGGTTTTGGAGAAGACAGATTATCTAGGCTTGTTTCAATCTGAATTCACGCCTGGGTTTGGGATGGAAACAGCTTTGGTCACCCTGATGGGTGATCTTCGCTGGGAGAGTGACAGGAGCGTGCATCAATTCTCTTGGACCTCTCTGCGTTGTTTGATGCTATCAACCATGGTATCCTTTTGGAGAGATGACTGAGTGGGGAGTGTTGTGTTTTGGTGGTTCTGTTCTTACTTGACTGTCCAATTTCAGAAGGTGGTGCTGGGGGACAGCTGCTTGACCTTGTGGCATTTATGCATGTCGTCCTGCAGGTCCATCTTGTTTAATGCTGTTTAATATCTATGTAAAACCTCTGGGAAAGATCAGTGAGGTGCCGCCAATATATGACACTCAGCTCTACTTCTTTTTAACATCTTGGTCAGGTGGGTCTGTGGAAGTCTTTAACAGGTGCCTGGAAATGGTAATGGGATGGATGAGTGCCAATTAACTGCAATTTAATCCAGTCAAGACTGAGGTGCTGTTGATCAGTGACCAAAGCTGTTTGGGCTTGCACTCCCTCAAAGAAACAGGCTTGTCGTTTGGAGGTACTGCTAGTTTCTGGCCTACGCTTGGAGACCTAGCTCTCCTCTGTGGCACATAGTACCTTTTACTAGCTTTTATTATGGTCATCTCTTGAAAAGCATTATTGTTAATTTACTGTATATGGGACTGCCTTTGGCAATGGTCTGGAAACTTCTGCTTACAGACTTTTAATTAAAGGCTTTAACACCATTTTAGTGTACTTTTAGTTGAAAACTGTTATTTTAAGCAGCTCAGTGGTCTGTGTTTTTATAGGTGGGCCTGTAATGCTGGATTTTAATTAATAACTTGTAATGCTTTGCTTTTATTATGTTTTATTTTGTAAGCATCCTTGGACAGATGCCATGGAGACTGATTTATAATTTGTGTGTGTGTGCATGCGCATTTGTGTGCGCGCACATGTTAATTTTATATAGTTTCCCATGATATAGCATCTGTCCCTGTGAGGACAGATGCTATATCATGTCATTTTGGGGTGTTCAGTTTAAGTTAGCTATAAGTACAGGAAATAAGTGGGAGTTAATAAGGTTGCTATTGAATTTAGTTACATGTCACAGCTGTATAATCTCTGTTGTTCAGATCTGTTTTTTTATCCAAATAATTGTGAGTACCAAACTAACACAAATTAAAATTGTTCTAGCTCAGAGTTAATGGTATTTTATTATACAGGTGGTGGTGGCGGCTATAAGTATGGACAGCTTCAAGAGGGAATTAGATACATATGGAGCAGAGGTCCATCAGTGTCTATTAGCCACAAGGATAGGAACTCTCAGTCTGGGGCAAGTGATGCACAGTATTCTTGATGCTTGGGGAGGAGCAACAGTGGGAGGGCTTCTAGTCTTCTGGCCCCACTGGTGGACCTCCTGATGGCACCTGGTGTTTGTGGCCACTGTGTGACAGAGTGTTGGACTGGATGTGCCATTGGCCTGATCCAACATTGGCTTCTCTTATGTATTAGTGCTAATTTTTTATACTGATGTATATTTCTAAAAAGAATTAGAAGTGATATTTGACTATCATTTTATTTATTTATTTAGCGAATTTATATGCCACTCTTACATGATAGGTGTCCCCAAAGAACTCACAAAATATAAAAGGATATTAAAAACTACAGCTGTAAAATCATAGTAGGCCAATAACATTTCAAAACCAGGGATGAAAGGCTTATTTAAAGGCCAGCTGGAGCAGATGGGTCTTCAATAGGTATTCAGGGCTTCCATTGGGGAGGAAACTCCTGTGTCAGGGAGTGATAGTTTGATGGTGTTTGCCTGGGTCCCACGAAATGAACTAAATTACTATGGGTTTCCTTAGCAAATGCTTATTGGACTGGCGAGAACATATGGACAGAGGTGGGCTTTCAGATACATTGAACAGATAGCGGTAAGAGCTTTTAAAGTTAAAACCAATACTTTGAATTGAGCTTAGAGACAAAGTGGAATCCAGTATAGTTCGTAGAGCTTTGTTTTGCCATGTTTGTGATAGCAAGTTATAAGTGGCATTCAAGTTGTCACATTTGGCATCATCTGCAGTTTGTAAACTATTTTTAACTATTTTCATAGACAGTATTACAGTAGTCCGTCTGGTTGTCATAATTAACATAGCAATAGGTAACAATGGCTTTCCACCACTACTGACTGATTTAGGTTGAAAGATAATGTGAAATAAATGCATATGGTATCCCATAGCTGGTATGTTATAGCAAAATACTTCTATTCCTGATTGAACAATATTGATCTAGTGAACTACAGTTCATTTTGTTTATGATGGGCATCATTAAACATGTGTTGCAATACTAGATTAAAAAGTGTTTTAAATACTTACCCTGATGGTATTTGGTAATTTGGTCTAATGAAACTTACAAACTGAAATTGCTCCGTGCATCTACTTTATAGAAATTGATACTAAATCTTAAATCTGGTTACATGCTATGATGCTGTTGATGCACCATCTTTCTGCTACTTAGGCATGGAGGCTTGGGGCTTGTTCAGAAGCTGAAGGTCCGCTCTCCAGTCATGCAGTGCTATTATTCCTCAAATGTAATGCACATTTTTGTTTCTGGATGTGATAGGCATGGTGGCTGTTCCATATTATCATAGTGCTACACTGTGGAAAAAAGACAGTACAATTCTGGGACTTGGATTTTGTCCAAAGTTACTGGACCCATCTCCAATCCAGTGGTTTCTTTTCTCAACATTTTTTTTTTTGGGGGTGCTACCTTGCAGTGCAACAAAGCATTAGGATTGCAGTAGTTTGTATCCCTCAGTGTAAGGGTCTTAATTAAATAAAATACATTTGGCATAAATCTAGGAAATCAAAAGAAGGAGGGAAAGGTGGAAATAAAGCAGATGGTTTCATAGAAGGTAGTATTATGCAGTCACAAGCAATAGGGAAGAAACAACAGGGCTCCAGACATGCCCTTGTAGCAAACGAAACCCCATCTGTACTTTGTTTTTAATCATGTCATGTACGGATGGTGCGTCAACAGAAGCAAGAAGTATCCATGGCAATGTTTTACATTGGCTTCAAAACAAATCACTTCCATTCCACCATGAAAGTCTTTTTGAGTGAAAAAGTGTTTAGTTCAGTACTGATTTCTGTTAACTAGATTAGGAGGACAGAAAAATGCAGTTCAAAAGTAAATCCTTTCTAGCCTTAATAAATCTGCTTGAGTAAACTTTGCTTGATTACCTCCTGGGAAGAAAGTGGTCACATGACCAATACTGCACTCTAAAAGGAAACAATTTCAGTAGTCCTGAATGTATAAGAAACCTCTAGTTCTCATTGCTAGTGGAGTGTTTTTTGTTACATGCATCTTGAGGAAAGGCATCTGTTCTGCAGTTCTTTCTTCTTCCTTGGAGAGTGTGAAAAGCATATGTTTTCTTTATTCTACAATGTAATTACAGTAGTATCATCAGATAGGTTCTGTATCTGTTTCTAGAACACAGACCCAAATACGTTTGCCAGGGCAGTGGGAGGGAGGCCAGGCGGGGGTGGGGGTGGCCGTCAGTGTTTTCCCCAGCCTTTTCTGGGAATGGCTGAAAACTCTGGCAATTCCTAAAGAAATACGATGTCACTTTGGAGTTTCCCTGGAAGTGACATCTTGCTATTGCTAATGGTAACTTAAAAAAATTCTTTCTCCAGTCAGCTACTGGTGTTCTGGCAGCCAAATCCAGTAGGCACATGGCAACCCTAGCCCCAAATCTGTTTCTCTGCTTCTGCCTCTGCTTCATCTTAGCCTCTGGAAGTTTCCAGCCTTCTATAGGAAAGATCACTAAGTTCTACATGAAAAAGGTTTTTTAAGCAGGTTTTGAATATTGATACAGTTAAGTTTGTGCTAATACATACCCGTTACTAGTTTTCCATGTGTATGAACATATCTGTTAATTTATTTGTAGAGTTAAAGCCAGATTTGAACAATTTTTTAGCATCCCACACATAATAAGAGAAATTAATGAACTGTGAAAGCCTTTATGTACATAAACATTTGTGGATTTCCTCACTCCATCCCACCACCACCACCACCCAAAAAACCCAGATATACCAGACAAAAAGAAAAAGTGTTGTGGGTTCGACGCATGAAGAAACTGGACACGGTGTGATTGTCAGCTCATTGTTTACTCGTACACAACAGAACATGACATAACTGGCCAACCGGCCAACTATATACAATCCCCGGGTGCCACCCACAGGTCCAATTGGCGGATTTGAATTTCCCGCCACAGTTCCTATTGGTACTAACTAGGAGTCTCAGGATCCTAGTCCCCATTGTCCTCTTGGAGCCAAGCTCCGGTTGCATACCGCTGGCGCCTAGAGGCAGTCAACGGACATAACAAAAAGTCTGAGGTAAACATAGATAAAAAGTTTTTGAGTGAAGTTTGTATCTGGTTGTACCTTTAGCCTTCTGGGAGGAAAACATTAGCCTTCAACTGAAAATATAAAAACCAGTTAATCAAAATCTGTCTGTTATCAGATAGAACACACAGGTCCCTTAAAAGGCTGAGAACAGATGGGAAATGGGGGAAACTTGGTAGCCATACTAACAGAACTGAAAAGTAATTGCAGACACGTGCAGAAACAGTAGTCGTGAGAATGAATAGTGTGGTGTCCTCTTATTTGGGAGGACTGGTTTTCTCTTTATATGTGTTCTTTGCTTTTGTAAACTGGGTATTTTCTGCTGCCACTAGGAATGTAAGGACTTCCAAACCTTCTCTCCTTTGCTATTGGTAATGTGACCCAGAGTCTGGGCTTTTCAGGGATCTATGTGGTCCTGAGGAAAGATAGAGCTGAATTCTGGGATTTTTGTTGTTCAGTCGCACAGTCGAGTCCGACTCTTTGCGACCCCATGGACCAGCTCCATCAGGGTCTTTTCCAGTGTGTGCTCCCGTCTCATTTGGTGGCCAAAGTATTTGAGCTTCAGTTTCATTATCTGGCCTTCCAGGGAACAGTCAGGGTTGATTTCTTTGAGGATTGACTGATTTGTTCTTCTTGCAGTCCAAGGGACTCTCAAGAGTCTCCTCCAGCACCATAGTTCAAAAGAATCTATTATTCGGTGCTCGGCCTTCCTTATAAGAACAAAATATGAAGTTGGTTATTCTGTATCTGTTTGGGAATAAGGGACTTGTAAATATATTTGTCAAATATATCACACACACTGTTCTTTTGACATTAAGATCCCACTCTGACAGGAACCTTCCACATAGGCAGCCACACAGGCTAAGCTTTTGGTAATTTTAACTTCCTTCCAGATCTTTAGAGTCTCACTTTTTAAGACATAATACTGCACTCTTTTAGATGCCACACAGACTATCAGAACTCTCACTGACTGAACTCTCTAACTGAACAATTCCAACAACTTTTTCTCTCATAACTGACACACTCACACACCCACACAGATTCACTTCAAAAACCCCTCCCACACTCTGTCATCCACCAATCACAGCACATTTCTCTCAATCACTCTAGTCTACTAACCATGCACTCCAACCAAGCATTTAAAGGCACACACACACTCATAAAACAAGGAATCATTACAAATAGAAACATTTGAATTTGTTTAGAGAAGAAAGAAACTTGAAAATGATCTGTGAGGCACTGTACTGATAAACTAACATTGAGTACAGATAGTAATTTGTCATACTGACTCCAAGGGAGTACATGAGAGATGCCATTTTTACATGTTTTTCTGACTCTGACCAGTCATGTTTTCCAGTGTACTGAGTAAATGTTCAAAAATCTGCAAACTTGTTTGGTAAAAACAGACCACGCTGCAACAAACAAAATTAAAATTAATTTTTGTTTGGGTTAATAACACTTTTTTATTTTACCAATAACGCTTTTATGATACTGCCTTCCTGTTTCTGAAAAAAATTATCATAAGTATCCAAATTAAGTTTTGGGTAAGGTACTTGTTGATAGAAAGCGTCAGTAATAGCTGTTTCCAGGCTTCTGCAAATTAAATATCAACAGGGGGTTGACAATGTTAAATGTTCCAATTAATCCTAAATGTTATTATCACACCTCTCTAAGTAATTATTGTTCTTTGAGTTTTGGCATTTTCTGCGCTAATGATTTAGTGCCTAGCTGTGGATTTTGTAGTAAATCACAGTAAAGATCTGAGGTAAATAATTAATGGTGTGAGGGTAGAATCATCTATGTTTGGAATATGAAGGCCTGTTGACATTATTTTCTTTTGCTTCATATGTTTTCCTTTTTCATTATCATTTTAATATAAATTTTAAAACGAACATAAAATCTACTTAAATTTTAATCTTTGTGAATGTATTATATTATGATACACATATGAAGTGTCACGGCTATGTATTCAGTGTTTGTTTAAATCACTGCTTGTGTAGTAGATAGTCTCATGTGCTGGTATTTGTTGTGTTGAAAGGCAGATTACCTTTTCATGTTAGTGATTACCATTTGTTTTCTTTTTCCATTCAGAAGACAAACTCATTGCAGATGACGTGATTGTACAAGCTCGAGAAGCCACTGAACAAGACCTTTTAGTTGTCCACACAAGACGCTACTTGAATCGATTAAAGGTGTTGTATCTTCTACTGAGTTTAATACTGTTTTTAAAAATTCTTTCTTTCTCACACACACACACCAATTTAGGTGAGCGTAAGGAGAATGGCAGTGTCTAGAGCACAACTAATTTCTTCCCTAGGGCTTAAGAAGGCTGATTTTTCAAGTTTGAAGCCTAGTGCCAGGATTGTATTGAGGACTGGTGGGGAAGGGGGTAAGGAATAGAGTATTAAAGATAAAAATCTCCTACATACTATATTCTACTAGAAATGTTAAAAACCCAACCCTTTAAGCAATTGTTAGGTAATTTTAGAAGAACATTTGTTCAGGGATTACTCAGCTTGTCTGTTGAGAAGAGAGATTTTATACATCAAGAAACACAAGTAGCAGTAGAATACAAAACAACAGAAAGGCAAGAGTGTGCCCAAGGGTGAGACAGTCTTTTATTACAATGCTGCGTGCCATCTGTATTTGAAAGCATGAAACACGCATCTGATAGATATCTCCATATTCAAGCTGCACAGGGAACATACTCTGTTGAAATTTTATATAGGCAAATGAAATCAGTTGATTACTGTGGATTAGTGCAGAAAACAGTCCCTTTTAAATTAGAATTCGGATGTTTTTCACCTGTATTTTTAAGCAGAGAAAGGTTTCTTGGAAAGTTGTGCTGGTTTTGTAGATTGTAATTCAAAAGAATCTGCTCTGCTTATGTTATGTTTTCAGTCTGTTCTCTGAATCGTACTTACTGATCTACTTAAGTGCTGTTTTATTATATCTGGCTGCAGCATTTGCAGCCTTGGAAAAAGTCAGGAAGTCTAATCCTATCCTTAATATGGTGTTGGTGTGGCAGCAGTGGGGGGTGGGTTCAGGTAGACATTTTGTTGCAGAGGAACAAAAATGGTACATATTATACATGGATGGCACACATGCAGACATTCATCACGTGATTGTGTTGTCTGATGTTTTTTCTCTTCTACTTGAACCAATAATATAATTTAGGAATGTCATGATGTATGAAATGGCCCTGTTGCAGACACTCAGCTCATCAGCATTCAGCTATACAACAGTCAGATGTTATTTAGCTGAAATTGTGTAATTCTTGTCTATGTATGGTGGTTGAATAGGACTGGCTGATTCATAAATGTAAGACTGAAAATTGAATAGTTTTAAGAATGTCAGATAAAAGAAATGAATTATCTTCATTAGTTTATTCTTAGCATTTGAAATAAAAGTCTTTGGGACTGTATCAGGATTTTATCTCTCCTTATATATAATTGAATAGTGGGTGCCAAAGTTCTAATTCTAAAATGCACTCCCTTAGTGTATGGCTGATGGCACTGCTCCTCAGCATATATCGCCACCAATCAGAAGGCAAAGCCCGGGTCCCGCCCACACCACAACTGCTGCGACAACCTGGTCTTTTGCATATGGAAGCTGATTGGACTTCACTCCATTCCACACCTCAAACTCCCCCCCCCCCGCAAGGCAGTTGGAATGTCAGTTGCATATGGAATCTGCTGTATTCTGGTGGTGTGCAGGTCCCAGATTCATGTTTTAAAAGCAGACTGACACTGTTTGCCCAAAGCCAGAGCACTCTCCCAGAGCCTCTTTCTCGATCCCGTTGTATTTATTTCCACAACGGGCCTTATTTCTAGTTCTGTATAAATAAAGACTGGGCTTTTCTAGTATATACTTCAAAACTTGAGTAGGAACAACATTGAAGCAGTGTTGAACATAAGAAGAGCTCTGCTGGGTCAGAGCAGTGGTCCATCCTGTTTCACACAATGGCCAGTCAGTTGCCCTGTTACAGTCACAAAGTGATAAAAGTGCATTTGTGAGCCATATATTTCCAGATGGACAGTTTTGTTTTGTTTTAGTTTATGTGAATTAATTATAGCACTGACGTTTTCTATCCAGAAGATTTTTTTTTCACATGGAGATGAGATGCTCTTTTAATAAGAGCTCAAGTAAATACTGTGTTTCAGTTCAGAAAAAAATCAAGAACTTGGGTTTGACAAATCTCCAGGAAATTGAACTTAATGGAAAAATCTACATGGGTGTTAAGAGAAATAGACTTTGCATCTTTGTGAAATGCATAAATGCAGGATGTATATTGCAGTTGACAACATAAAAGGCTGTGAAAATTTTGTCTATAGTTTGCAGCAGAAAGCCATTATGCTATTATAGTTTTCTTTTAAAAATAAACTATTTCTAGGGACATGCGATTAACAAGATGATAGAAACTGAACATATTGTTCTGTCTGGGGTGTGCACAAAAAAAATCAGAATGTTTTGGATTCAGATATATTGGACCCCCAAAATTTTGGGACTACCCCCCAAAAAATCTGAATTCCAATACTGGTATGGTATTTGGATTCGTGTGTGGGTTTGTTTTTGTTTTTTAAATCCTTATTCCCCCCCCCCATGCGACCATTATAGTCAATGTGGAATCTATCTGGGGGTATTCAGGGGTCTGGGGGGGCATGTTTTGAAGTCGAGGCACCAAAATTTCAATGTAGTTTCTGGTGCCTCTCCTCAAAAGACCCCCCAAATTTAAAAAAGATTGAACCAGGGGTCCAATGCTATTGGGCCCCCAAAGAAGATGCCCCATTCTCCATTGTTTCTGATGGCTGGATAAAAACCAAAAAAGAAAGGGAACCAGCATACAAACTATATATAGTTTATCCTCAGCCAGTGGTTTTTTTTGCCTTGTTCCTATTCTTGTACGCTGGTTCCCTTTCTTTTTTGGTTTTTATGGTTCCCTTTCTTTTTTGGTTTTTATTCCCTTTCTTTTTTGGTTTTTATATATATATACACACACACACATACACCCCCCCCCCAAATATATAGAAAGAAGAATAAAGTCCCAAAAATTTCAATGTGTGTCATTCTAGTTGTATTGTGATATCATAGTCCAACTTGACGAGCATTCATCATGGAGTGGACTCATATTGTTGTTGTTGTTCAGTCGCACAGTCGAGTCCGACTCTTCGCGACCCCATGGATCATCTCCCGCCAGGCCCTCCTGTCTTCCGCCGTCCTCTGAAGTTGGCTCAATTTCATGTTCGTTGCATCGATGACACTGTCTAACCATCTCATCCTTTGCCGTCCCCGTCTTCTTTGACCTTCAATCTTTCCCAGCATCAGGGTCTTCTCCAGGGAGTGCTCCCTTCTCATTTGGTGGCCAAAGTATTTGAGCTTCAGTTTCATTATCTGGCCTTCCAGGGAACAGTCAGGGTTGATTTCTTTTAGGATTGACTGATTTGATCTTTTTGCAGTCCAAGGGACTCTCAAGAGTCTTCTCCAGCACCATAGTTCAAAAGAATCTATTCTTCGGCGCTCGGCCTTCCTTATAGTCCAACTCTCGCAGCCATACATGACTACTGGGAATACCATTGCTTTGACCATGCGGACTTTTGTTGGCAGGGTGATGTCTCTACTTTTTATCATGCTGTTTAGGTTCGCCATCGCTTTCCTCCCAAGGAGCAGGCGTCTTTTAATTTCATGGCTGCAGTCACAGTCTGCGGTGATCTGGGATCCCAGGAACGTGAAGTCTGTCACTACTTCCACGACTTCCCCTTCTATTTGCCAAGGAGTGATGGGGCCGGATGCCATGATCTTAGTTTTTTTGATGTTGAGCTTCAAGCCCACTTTTGCGCTCTCCTCTTTTACTCTGAGCAAGAGGCTCTTTAGATCCTCTTCACTTTCAGCCATTAGAGTGGTATCATCTGCATATCTGAGGTTGTTGATCTTTTCCCCAGCAATCTTAATTCCCGCTTGTGATTCATCCAGGCCAGCATTTCGCATGATGTACTCTGCATATATATTAAATAAGCAAGGTGACAATATACATCCTTGTCGTACTCCTTTTCCTATGCTGAACCAATCAGTTGTTCCATATCCGGTTCTAACTGTCGCTTCTTGGCCCTTATACAGGTTTCTCAAGAGACATGTGAGGTGGTCTGGCGAATGTTGGCAATTTGATCTCTCGTTCCTCTACCTCTTCGAAACCCAGCTTGTACTTCTGGCAGTTCTCTATCCATGTACTGTTGAAGCCTAGCTTGTAGGATCTTGAGCATGACCTTGCTAGCGTGTGATATGAGTGCAATTGTGCGATAGTTTGAACATTCCTTGGCATTGCCCTTCTTTGGGATTGGAATGTATACTGACCTTTTCCAATCCTGTGGCCACTGTTGCGTTTTCCAAATTTGCTGGCAAATGGAGTGCAGCACTTTAACAGCATCATCTTCTAAGACTTTGAATAGTCATATAGTTCCTGGATAATCCAAACATTCTAGAATTCCATAAGCCATAGAGACGTGTAGTCCAGATGCAAGCTGCCGCGTTTCGAATAGTTCTTTTTCAAAACCAATAGGCTATAGTGGGACCAAATACAAATTCAAGACATACACAAATGATGATAAACAATCATACATTATGTATAAATTGCATAGATGCATAATATAGAGCTGCGGGAAGACTCACCCCAGTCTCAGTAGAAGCACATACAAAAGCCAGTATATTCAATCAGAAAGGATCATGAGTCCTTATCCTACCATGTGTTGCACCATAATTTATATCTAGTGTCAGGCTGCAGCAGCACAGGTCAAGTAGTAAAAGGTCTTGCTACTCTAATTAAATCAGAAACAAGAAAGGCAGGCTGCAATTAGGACTAGGGCAATTAGGACCCGGGTGCTGAAGCACCAGTCAAGAGTGAATAATGCTGTTGAAAATTCACCACTGGTTGGGCATTACATGCAGGCAGGTCACAATGTGAATGAGATGAAGTTTATAATTCTATCCTGCCATAAAAAAAAAGCCCTTTCAAATGCAAAACATTGAACTGATCCTATTACAAAAGGAAACTAGATTTATTTATGAATCAAAGCATGGATTTTACATCCTATATTAATTAGCAATAAGTTTTCAAGGTACTGGACCTGTGCAATTGCAACCTGATATTCTTCCCTAAATATATTTACTTTAGCAGCTAGGTTCTAATTGTTTGACCTGTGCAAGGGCAGCCTGCCTTTCTTGTTTCTGATTTAATTAGAGTAGCAAGATCTTTTACTACTTGACCTTGGCAATTGATTTGTATTTGGAGTCATGGGTAATATCGGAGGAAGGGAGCTTTGACTCTTGAAAGCTCATACCCCCAAAATCTTGCTGGTCTCTAAGGTGCTACTGAACTTGAATCTTGCTGTTCTACTGCAGACAAACATGGCTACACTTTGAAACTATGGTTAACTATGGTTAACACAGTTAGACATATGGTTGTCTTGAAAATAAAAGAGAGAGGAAAATAATATGTGAAGAGATTAGGCAGTGTTATATCTCCTCTGAGCCTGTATACTAATTATACTAAATTATGATGCCCTCATTTTGCAGGATTGTTTTTTCTTAGTGTAGAATTCCATATGCCATGAACATGACCTGTGGTATTCTTCCCTTGGCTGGGTGGTCACTGAATGTTGGCTTATTCTTTCCTGATGCCTGTCCTTCTTTTGCATCTAAGTCTGATTTGTTAGTTCAAGGGTCTGCGTCTCCTGTAGTGATGCATATGTTCCATCTCCCTATTACAGAGAGAATCTCTTTTTTCTGATACCTGTCCTTGTAAATCATGATCCCATTTTTCTCCTCAATTTTTGTTTTTTTGGATGCCTTCAGAGATATTTATTAGTGTGAAATGTTGTGGTTGTCATTCATTAATTTTAGTTTCATCCTCAGGGTTCTAGAAATGCCTCTAGTGTACATGTTTATTATAAGTACATGAGTAATTACCAGTTTACAGTCTTGTCATTTAAATTACTACAGCTTCTGTAAGTGATAGGCTCCAGTCCGGATCATGGTCTGAGGTCTGATCTTGGTCAGGTCAGTGTCTTGATGGGACCTGGAAACCTATGTGTATTACCTAAAGCTCCATAGCAGAGAGTACGTATTTTTAAGTCTTTTAAGTGCAAAAAAACAAACAACATTTTAGCTTTTAATGGAGGACTATTGAGGAGTATGGGGTCAGAGTTTATGTCCTCAGGCAGGCATGTATGTCGGTTCCTTTCGCTAATGCACCATCTAAATCTGTTTTCCAATTTTGAAAATACTGAAGGTTTTAGAATGCAGTAATGCTTAGATTCTCATTTCTCAGTTCCTTCCACCCATCACTAAACAGCTTAGCTCTATTTCTAGTGATGGGGGTCTTGTAAATTGAGAGGCTGAAGTGGCCAACTGCAAATCTTACTTTAAATTCTACAGCAAAATTATCTTTATGCCCTTCATGCTATATTAAAAATACATCACTCCTCTGTTTTCATAACCAGGATTACTGCTGGAATCACACATCTACCTTGGTATTATTACATATTGCTAAAGTTTCTACTTTGCTTGCTCTTTGTATAATTTATATATTAGAATTTTATCCCATCCTTCATCTAACAAGCTCAAGGCAGCATACATGATTCTCTCTTTCATGTCATGCATACAACAGCCCTGTGAATGAGATTCTCTCTTTCATGTCATGCATACAACAGCCCCGTGAATGAGATTCAGCAAAGCAAGACATACTGGCCTAAGGAAACCCAATGAGCAGCATGGCTAAGATTGCCATATTGTCTGGGTTTTGTCCAGAAATTAGGCGTGCCACCTGTACCCATTAGGATTCCCAGCTCTCTCGCTCCCTCTTAACAATTATTTAGGCCTTCTAGATAGAAGGCAAAACGTGCATTAAGTTTTCCACTTAATTTATGCAGCAGAAACAGGCTTGCCTTTCCTTTGTTCTAGCCAATGGGAGAAGTCATGGCTGTGACTGACTCTTGCACTGAATTGTTTCCTAGTATATGTCATTGACCAGGAGCTAGTGTTTCATTTATAATGCAAAATAGTAAAATTGTGCTTCTGTAATGGGCCATACTGATTTATTTATTTATTTATTATTAAAGATGTTGATACATTGTTGTTTTATTATGCAGTTTTATAATATTTTTGCAGAGCGCTATTCACGATATTATCAGGAGACCTGTGCAAGACTGAAATTTACTTTGCACAAAACATAATTTGGAGATTAGCTGTGGCGATAAGTTATTCAAAATGTTTGAATATATTTTCTTCAACTTTTTGTTTTTGTATCGCTTACAGAAGCATATGCTGGAAAGCTTTGAAGAGGTATTCTAGAAATCATTTTGCGCTTTGGCTATATACTTGAAAGTGCTATGAATATAAAGTGCAGATTAGTTATTCATTGTGTTGTCATTTTAATTGTGCGGTTGCTGGTGACCAATGTTACAGCCTGCTTTAGCTATATATTGCACCGAGTTCATTGTCATTATCCATCATTGCTCTATACTTAAATGTTGTTATTCTGTTCCTTGGTATTTTACTAAATTATCTTTGTATTAAAATCTTTGCCAAAAATAATATGATGCGTCAAGATGAGGCACTGAAAAGGTCAGTTCCTTTCAGCCAAATTTACTGGCATTAAACATTTTTCTGTGCTTACTTTATGTGGTTTTTGTATTTTCCACACTTACGATCCAGTAGAAGGCTTTGCATATTAGACAACATTTTTTCTGTTCTCTAAAGAGAACTTGCATACAGTGCCTTAAAAACCACATCAGGAGACACCTTGAAATGTGCATGGTTTTCAGTATACGTTTCTGCAGCCCTTTATCCCATCTTTGAGCAGCAGTGTAGTAGGACCTGCCAC
Source organism: Gekko japonicus (assembly GCF_001447785.1). Lineage (NCBI taxonomy): Eukaryota > Metazoa > Chordata > Lepidosauria > Squamata > Gekkonidae > Gekko > Gekko japonicus. The sequence continues at coordinate 489,914 of NW_015159731.1, read as the reverse complement.
AGTGAGCCACAGTAACTGAAGACCTGCATGTTCTGTGTTGTCGCTATTAGTAATGATGTTTTTGTAAGCAAATCACAAGATAGGAGCTAAGGAAGGATTAGAAATGCTGTTTTATCTGTATGAGATTTTGTAGACAAAATGTAATTTCTTCTAGAAATGAAGGACTGAGGTGAAGCTAATGGAGGAGGTAAGGATGGCTAGCAGTCTTGACAATAGCTTCATAATTTAAAGGTACTCTAAGTCTAGGCTTCTAAAGAAAGGATTAACATTTTGGTGAGCACATCAAGATGGATAAAAATGCATACCACTCAATACATATGCAATCAAGGGTTATGGCTTTGGACGTCCCTTATACTATCACAAACAGGTTGGAAACAAATCATTCTTGTGACATACCATGGTTTGTTTTTTCATGTGCATTACAAACTCTGATTTGTTCTCTTTCTTCCAAATCAGGATCCAAGCATACAATGTAATCCTAATTTAGAGACAAGGGAACGTAACCATAGTTTGTTGTTCAGACATAGAAAAAAAGCAATGATTTAACACAAACCAGACATGATTAATTTTCAGGCTGCATGCAAGAGAAGGAGAGAAGACGCATGCGAACGTGAGGATTTCCAAGACACATTCCTGAAATGACAAACTGTATCTGAAAATGTGTGTATCAAGCAATGGTTTAATGATCCCTTATAACTGATGCGATGAGCACTTGAGGATGAGCAGGCACTGTACCTGAAAGAATAAAATATATCCAAATCAGCCTAAATAAGATTTCTCTACACACCTGCTTGAGATTGAGCCTAGTTGCCATCCAATGAAAGGGGCCTCTTGGGAGACAGGAAGTGAGTTCTTGATAGTGGTGGGAAAGGAAACAATACATTGGGGTTTGACTTTAAAGATCATGATTGATAAGTGGTTATTTTAATCTGTTATTTTAACTAATACAGTGATGTTGGCCCAAATGACACCATGTTCAGTTGCAAATATTTCTCCTTTAATTTTAAAAAATGCTGAAATGTTGAGCAGGTGACTGGGGGTATCTGTGTGTGTGCTACATAACCCTTTCATACCCAGCCATTTTTCTCTTCAATATCACTCTCATCTGCTTTTCTACCGACATCTTTTGTTCTGTGGGTGACATTGAGCAGAAAACGACTGGAAAGAGAATAGTTCAGCAGCCCCTCCCCAGAGTCCTCTGATCAAGACTGCAGTCTCCATTTCTCCATTGTTAAGGAGTAGGAGAAATTTACGTATCACATGTAGTTTGGGTTCCAATCAGCCTTGCTTAATGTTCAGAAAATAACTATGCTTAACAGTGGCAAGGCAGGCAAGTAATGTGGGAACTCTTTTCTATATTTTTAATGACCATATTTTCTAATTATTGCTGCCACAAGAACTGAATCCTCAACTCTTTGCAGTTTATCATAATTTTACTAAAGCTATAACAAAATTGTTGTAGCATAGAAATAAATAGATTTATCATGTTTGTCATCACCACAATAAAAAGCTAACATCTAATTCCAACCTAATTTCTCATAATTCTATTATAGCTTTAAAAATCTCTGTTTTACTAAATATTGGAGCCAGTCTAGAAAGCAACTGGTTAAGAAACGAATTCGTCTAGTGCCACTGAATGGTGTACAATCTCTCCCTTATATATAAAGGCATAGTGCTAATTCAAAGTGCTGCAATTTATCGACAGAGTAGTGTTTTGGAAAATCTTTAGGAATTGTTTGGTGCATTTACGATGGGGCACCCACCCAGAGCCTCTGGCATTTTCTCACTCTGCTGGCATCAAAACCAACTTAAGGCAAAATAGAGATATGGAGGCTTTTCCATTCTCCTTTGCATCAATTTGTCTTTGTTGGCAATGACAACCCTAGGCCTGCAAGGACTCTCAGGGTGACTTCATGCCTCCAGACTGGCATGGCATCACTAGCCCTGGCTGCTTGCTCCTGTTCAGCAG
>NW_015159731.1:452110-487636 GCF_001447785.1 Gekko japonicus | reverse complement strand
CAGAAGGCCGATGCCTCCGTCGCCCGGCCCTCTACAGCATCCACCCCCCAAACCTCCAGGTATTTCCCTCCTTAGGGCTGGCAACCCTACATTCCCCTCAGTGCCTGTTGGTAGGCAACTAAGTTTGGTCCTGTCACCTACTTTGGCCTTTGGGGAAAAAACCACATTGGGGCCAGTCCTGATAGGGTTGCCAACTCCAGATGGGAAATTCCTGGAGATTTGAGGGATGGAGCCTGAAGAGGGCGAGGTTTGAGGAGGGGTGGGACCTCAGACAGGTATAATGCCATAGACTCCACCCTCCAAACCAGTCAGTCCCTCATGGGGAACCATTGTTGCCAATCTCCAGGTGAGGGCTGGAGACCACTCAGAATCAAAACTGCTCTGCAGAAGGGAGGGCAGAAGTCAGCTGAAGTCAAAGGGGCAGATAATGGAAGGTAGATGGTTAGCTGGGAAGGAGATGGGGTTGCCAACTCCAGGCTGGCAAATTCCTGGGGATTTGAGGGGTGGAGCCTGGAGAGGGTGGGGTTTGCAGAGGGGTGGGACCTCAGACAGGTAGAATGCCATAGACTCCACCCTCCAAACCAGCCATTTCGTCCTGGGTAACAATTGTTGCCAATCTCCAGGTAAGGGCTACAGATCACTCAAAATTACAACTGCTCTTCAGGTAGCAGAGATCAGTTCCTCTGGAGAAAACAGTGGAATCTGTCATTATACCCTGCTGAGGTCACCACAGCAAATTGACACTGTTTGCCCAAAGCCAGAGCACTCCCCCAGAGCCTCTTTCTAGATTTCGTTGTATTTATTTCCACAACGGGCTTTATTCCTAGTTAACATATAAACAGTGACAAGAACTTCATGTGTATGTATTTTTATGTCATACAGCAAATCATATTCTGATGTGAAGTGATAAGTTTCTGCTTCTCCTGAGGATCACTGAGTGACAATAAAATCACTGTTGAAAATAGTAGGCGTGACAATGAAATTTTTTGGGACAATGGCGACCTGGCACCTGGGTTTGTCAAGCCCTGGGACAGCATTTTTATTTTTAAAACTATTGATTAAAACTCATGTCTGAACATACAAAGCTTATGCTAACCCTGTAATTAAACATCTTGATAAACCATAGTTTTGTGCAGAAACCCTGGTTAATCTACCAGATATACCTATGGTTCATGACTGCTGGTTAGTTGCTATTTTGGGGGAGAGGTAGGAAATACAAAGTCCTCCTTGATGAGTTATCACTAGAAAAGAAGCAGATGTGTGGAAAGGAAGCAAAGAAGAGTATATCCTGAGAGTCATTGATAGTAGAGTGCTGCTGGAATTATGAGACTTTCCCCCTGTTTTCTGTGTAATTCTGCATCCAAGATGCAGAATTCAGAAATCACATTCATAAAGTAAGTACAAACTGTGGTTTAGAATTCCAGAGTAGCAGTCATCAGTAAATCATAGTGCAGGTAGCCTGCATCTGGACATTATGATACGACAGAGTTTAATCAAACTGTGATTTATAAACCATGGTTTATTATGATGTCTGAATTTAGCCTCTAACTATTTATCACATATGTAATTTAGTACGAACTTGATGGTCTAAGGGCTATATTAAAAGTGTTTCAGTAGTAAGCACAGTTAAATGTTTAGCACCATTAAATGCATGCTTTAAAAGTTTTTTGGGGGGGAGGGGGCTCAGATGTTCTTGGGTCACAGTTGGACATAAGAATACAAAAAAGATGAAATGGCAAAAGCTATATTCTTTCTAAGACCAATGATCTCAATTACAGATTATATAGTCATTTAATCTGCTGTTCTCATTTGCTCACCAACATTTTTTCCTGGAATTCATTGGTGCTTTTTGTAGTAATCTAATTTGTTTACATTCATGTGTTTTGTTTTCCTGTGGTGATATGAATACCCTAAATCCTAATTGTGTTTTTTCTTGTAGTGGTCCTTTGCTGTGGCTGCAATCACAGAAATTCCACCTGTTCTCTTTTTGCCCAATTTCCTCGTCCAGCGCAAGGTGCTAAGACCTCTAAGAACACAAACAGGAGGAACAATAATGGTAAAGAAAGTGCTTTCATAATTTTTTTTCCTTGGTGTCTAATTGCTGTAAATCAAACATTTAGAAAAGGGGAATAAAATCTTGTCTATGCAGGCTGCGTTATACCTAGGTTTTAGGAGAAGGTATGTCTCTTGATCGTTGTAGGAATGAATTGACTTTCTGTCTTTGATTTATATCATTACTGTGTAAGAGTTTTGATTTGCTGAATTTTTAAGCAAAATTTCTTGTGTGCTAGGAGTGGGTTTTCTATTTTTATTTAATAAAGTATTAGAAACCTACTTGAAGTATTACCTACAAGTGTGCCTCCTCTGCTGGATTTCCTAGTTATTGAGGGCCAGGCTAAATGTGATGGAAGGATTTGCGTCTATCTGTTCAAAGCAGATACAGTGCCAGTTCAAGCAGTCACACCTCCCCCCCCCCCAATACGTTCCTAAACATAACAATATCAGTTCATGGAAAATAACATATTAATTCATTGGAAGGGATCATAGCTTCATGTAAGAATGCATTTAATTGGTGTTACAATAGCTCTTCTTCCATATATACTAAAATGGGTTTTGTGGTGCTGCAAAGACCAGCAGATAATTGTAGCATAGGTCATATTTCTCAGGGTTGATAGACCCTTAGGGGTTCACATATCCTTTATAAGTACAGAGAGAAAGGAATAGGAGCAGGGACTCTTCACCTTGAGAGAAGGAGGTAGACTTAGCTTCCACCTCTTTCAAAGGTCAGGAACTTGTAGCCTGCAGTTGCCTGGCTTTCAAATCACCTCAGCACTAGCTAGAAAATAGTTGTCAGGATCCAATAGTTCAGCCATAGGAACTCTTAATTGGCTGAGTGGCACCAAGGAGGTACAGTCCTAATGCAGTTTTCATAGCTATTTCTGGTATGAAATTTAACTGGTTTTCATTGTATTTACCAATACAATGGATTTCAGCGCACGCACACAGAGCAAGATTGCTCTGCATCTACAGACGATAAAAGCCAAGTAACAGTTTTCAGTTGAACATCAGAAGTTCAGGGGTTGTCTGACACTGGTTTTGGTATTTCTGTGAGGGGGGGGGAGTATTTCTGTGAGCAGATCTGAAAGTTTTCCCAGGCTCCTTCCTGCTCCTGTTCAGCTGCCATCTTTCTAGAAGGTATTGACGGATAAGGATGTTTCATGCTGTGTCTGTCACAGAGTCAAGGGATGAGACTGATTAGAACTTGAGCAAGGGCCTTTTAAGCTGTGCTTCTATAGAATCAGCTGCAGTCTGAGATCTGACCTTATAAGCAGTGTACACAATTGTTACACTTGCTTGTAAAGTGTAGGCGATGTGGTTCTTTTTTTTTTTTAAATCCCCGGGGGGATATTTTTTATTTTGCAAATACTAGTAAAACTACAAAGAAATATTAGGGAAGGGACTACAACTAAGGATAAAGGAAAGCAAACCACACTAAACTAAAACCCCAAGAGGAGATCTTTTCACTGTTAGTAAAAATGTTAGTACAATTAGTTTTACTATCACAATATACTTGTAGAGTTCTTGCTTATAACAGTTCTCTATTTATGTTATTTTGTTAGTTGTTATGAGAAAAATCTCTGATCATCTTCTTATTCTTCGCTTCAGAAGGCCATTTTCCAAGTCCCTCTGCCTTTACTTCGGCTTTCTGTCTCTAAAATCGTATACCACTCTGGCAGGTCCTGCACCCTTTTCTGCCGCAGAATCCTCTTCCATTCCTGAGGTAGCAGAGTCACTAGACTTCGATTCTCCCTCTGTAGACTCATCATCTGTCCCCAGCTGACGTTTCAAAAATTCTTTAGCTTTAAAAGTGGAATCTATCTTCTCTCTTCTATCGTTGATCTTAAAGATGACACCGTCCGGGACCGCCCATCTGTACGATATTCCATTAGTTTGAAGAAAAGAAATTAAGTCCTTGTAATTTTTCCTCTTTTGTCTGATTTCAAATGGAATGTCCTTTAACGTTTTAATGATTACATTTCCCATTTTCACTGGAGTTGCTGATGTTGCTTTTAGAATGGCATCTCTAGTTTGTCTTCTTGAAAACCTGACCACTATTTCTCCAGGTAGGCTATTTTTTTAATGTAATTGGAGTATGCCCTATAGGCTGACTCCATTTCGTTTACAAGCTCTCCCGCTGTTAAGCCCATTACTGGAGCGATAATCTCACTGAGCACCTTCTTCAAGTCTTCCCGATCCATTTCAGGAACTCCCTGAAACCTGAGAATCATGTTGGCTTTTTCCATCTGCAGCTGCAAAACTCGATTCTCTTGGCAATTCTGCTTCGTTTCCACATCTCCCAACCTTTTCTTCAACTTCTTGCTTGTGGTGTCTATCTCTTTTATTTTCTCTGTGCTGCAAAGTTTTTATTCATTACGTTCAATTGCTGGTTAATACCGTCGAGTTGTTCCATCACCGGCTTAAGCATATCCGCCAGGAGTTTGTAGACATCTGCTCCCTCTTCAGGTTTCGGACTCTGACTGCCCGGCTTCATTTTAAACTTTCTCTGCTGGGCCACCATCTTTCGATTTTGTTTACAGTTTCAACCGCTTCCACGTAACTCGGAAAACTCGCCAAACAACTTCGCAATTCAGATAAGTCTCTCAAAACACTTTCGGTTTATTTCCTCCCCTCTCCCCTTTCGTGTCCATTATCCGTTCATTCACATAAGAGGCGTCCCTCTTTGCGGTCACTTTTCAAACTACTCCGTTTTTCCAGAACTCACATTCATTGTCGGTCAATTTCTGACCGTGCTCGGTTGTTCACCATTCCGCTCGATCTCCAGCGCTTGTCCCGGACAGTCCAGCTTGTGCCCGAAGGCCACTCAGCAACTGGACCATCAGGGCGGAGGGAAGCCTCAATTCTCCGGCATTGCGCCATCAGAGAGGCTACCCCTCAAAAGCCCCCTGGCCTGGAGCCTATTACAAAGGCTCCGCAGGGGTGTCACTTGAGGTGGTACCCCTCCAGGCCGCTGGTGTGCGATTCGCTCTTCCCCATTGTGGGGAGAGCGTCCGCCATCGCTGTTCCATAGACCGGAAGTCTAGGCGATGTGGTTCTTATTGTACTGTTTTGAGAATGCTAGAGGATGGAAGTGAAAGGAGGTGAAGAAGAAGGAAAGGACTGGGGTCTGAATGATTTTTAAATCTAAAAGGGGGTTCCCTGCGTGGCTAAAGTTTAGAACCACTGGCATAGATAACTGTTGAATAAATTATTGCTATACTAGAATTTAACAGCAGATTGAATTGTGTTAACTAGGGTTTAAACAGATACCATTGTCCTTTTAAGTGTGTTGCCATAGAAATGTTACAAATCGAACCTCTTGTAGTTTTTGGTTTTGAACCCAACTGTTCACAGTTTCCCACCTCTGTATGCATATGTGTAGTTATATCTGTTGCTTGGGGATCCACTTCATGCACCTACTAAAATAAGTTGTAGTTATAAAGTATGTGCTCCAACTAATCTTATTCATTAATACGGTACTGCTTTTTAGATTTGTTGTAGTAGGCTGACATGGCTAACCCTTTGTTTTTTCTCTTTGGAATTAATTACTTTCTGTCAAAAGTAGGCTTAGTTTATAGGTATGGTTTCAACACTGGGGCTGAATCCAGTTCGGTGTAGTGGTTAAGTGCGCGGACTCTAATCTGGGAGAACTAGGTTTGATTCCCCACTCCTCCCCTTGCACCTGCTGGATGACCATGAGCAAGCCATAGTCTGGCACAGCTGTTCTTGAAAAAGAGCCGTTTCTGTCAGAGCTCTCTCAGCCCCACCTACCTGTTGTGGGGAGGGGAAGGGAAAGGAGTTTGTAAGCCACTCTGAGACTCCTTTGGGTAGTGAAGGGCGGGGTATAAATCCAATCTCCTCTTCTTCTCTTCTAAGTAGGATTGCCAACTTCTTGTTGGAAAATTCCTGGAAATTTGGGATGGATCCTGGGAAGGGTGGGGTTTGGGGAGGGGAGGGACCTCAGCAGAGTATAATGACAGTGTGTCCGCTGCCATTTCATCCAGGGAAATTGATCTCTGTAGTCCAGAGATCACCTGTAATTCTGGAAGATCTCCAGGCCCCACATGGACTTTGACAAACTTGTAAGAAAAATACCTTTGAGCATGTACAAAGTGCCTTGCCCATACCGCTGAACTGCTGCAGTCTACTTTCATCCATGTACTAAATAATTCAGGACCAGGATGCCTCTAGGCCGCAAACAAGACAGGCTGCCGCTTTGTCTCCGAGACATCCACGGTCCAGAAGTCGATACCCTCCGAGTCTTCTTACCCCCCCCACCTCTGTCTTGGGATCAACAGCAGATGAGGTATCTGTATGGGGCTTATCCACCATCCATGCCATGGTTGACTCCGGCGGGCTATTCCGACTGGGATCGATATTCATCCCACTCTGCTCATAGATCGAGATCGCCCTACAGGTCGAGACCTTCAGCATCTCTGTCTCGTCCTCCTGCAGACAATCCTTCCCACCATAATTTGGAACACAGTCGTCCTCCTAACACTCAGGTCATCCAAATCCCGGTCATTCCAACCCCTGTGACGTTCCACCTAGACCTCCAACTGGTCAAGAGGACACTCCTGTCCAAATGCCACACCAGGACTCTTCTGATTCAATGGAAGACAATTCCGATACTGAAGTATCTGAGGCTCACACCTCTCCTGACCATAAGTCTCCTAACCAGGCTGTCGCTGATGATTTACCCATCTCCCCATCCAACAATCTCACGTCGTACACAGATCTTGTCAAAAGAATGGCCCATTCCCAAGGCCTCTCTGTCGTCCAGCAACACCCGCAGGTGACGGATGCAGTTTTTGACATCGTCCAGCTTGATACATCTTCCACTCTGGGATTACCCATGTCCACAGTCCTTTTGCAAGCCACAAAGGCACCATGGGAGAGACCTTCGTCAGCCCCAGTGTCGACAAGACGACTGGACCATATGTACAGAGTCCAAGAGACAGGTGCCGAATTCCTATTTTCCCACCCTCAACCAAACTCAATGGTTGTAACATCCTCCTCAAAATCTAAAAGAACACACTCTGCACCTTCAGACAGAGAAAGTAAAAAATTGGACACAGCATTGGGTGTCAAAACCACTAACTATCTGGCCTGCATGAGCAGGTATCAATACACTCTCTGGGAATGGTTCTCCGAACTCCTGACCCACCTCCCAGAAGACAAGCGTCAGGCAGCCAGAGTCATTCAAAAAGAGGGCATGGTTCCTTGGCCTCTTCAACACCACTACTGATTCCACACTCCAAGAATTAGATAAGAGCATAAAGGCTTCTCGAGCTCTAGGAGTGTCACCCTCTGCAAGACAACAATCCCGTCCCCGTACCTGGTCAAGGTCCTGGCAGAGGCGTGCGCCAAGTCGTCAGTCTCCGGACACACAATGAAGACCGCGTACATCTTTGGGAGGCCAAAAACCTCCCTACCAAAAACCGAGGTTTGGATTCGGGCAACAATCTTTCTGCACCAAATAGGTCAAATACTCCAAGCAGAGCTTTTGACTTCCCTGTAACCGAGTCAGTTCAAACCCGTCTGTCACCCTTCCTTCACACCTGACGTCATATCACCTCGGACGAATGGGTGCTGTCCATCTTGACCAGAGGCTACCGTATCCAATTCCACCAGAACCCCATTACTCCTGTCGTCGTCTCCACACCCCCTTCCCCACCTCTCCTGGAAGAGGTGTCTGTCCTTCTGCAGAAGGGAGCCATCGAACAGGTACCACCTCACCTCCACGGGACGGGATTTTATTCCCGATACTTCACAGTCCCGAAGAGAGATGGAGGCGTTTGACCCATTTTAGATCTAAGGGCACTGAACGGTTTTATAACCTACCACCGCTTCCGCATGGTGTCCTTACAGCAGATTATGCCGCTCCTACGGAAACACGTCTGGATGGCCACCCTCAAGCTCCAAGACGCGTACCTCCACCTCACCACACCCCTTTCACTGCCAATGCCTACGCTTCGCGATTGTTCAGCAGCATTACCAGTATGCAGCCCTACCATTCGGCCTGTCCAGCGCCCCAAGAGTCTTCACAAAGACTATTTGTGGTTGCAGCTTTCCTCCATCTCCGGGGTATCTCCATCTACCCCTCTATCGACGATTGGCTTTTGGTAGCGCCTTCCCAGAAAGTCCTGGTCTCAAACATCACCAAGACACTGGCACTATTGGAAAATCTGGGCCTACAAGTCAATCGAGAAAAATCTCAGTTGCGTCCAGTTCAAAGAATAAAGTACATTGGCGCTATACTGGATTCCACAGCATGCATGGCGTACCTGCCTCAAGCCCCTCCCAACATACGAGACTCATTACTTTGACCCTTCCAATATCATCCAGGGAGCGCCCTTCCACCCTCCGTCACCCCAAATCACCCTGACCACGGATACTTCCCTGTCGGGATGGGGTGCACATATGATGGGTCTGTGTGTCGGTGGCAAGTGGAACACCCACGAGCAAGGTCGACACATAAACTTCCTGGAACTGCTCCCAATACAGTTTGCGGTCACGCGTTTCCTACCAATAGTCAAGGGGAAATGTATTATGGTCCTCACAGACAACACCACTGCGCTCAGTTATGTCAACAGGCAGGGCGGCACGGTTTCCCTTCGTCTCTGCAACCTTGCCATCCAGTTATGGGACTTTTGCATCGCCCACGGCATCTTTTTGGTAGCCACGCACATCCCAGGATACATGAATGTGCAGGCAGATCATCTAAGTCGAGCAAGGCTCAGTCTCCACGAGTGGGAGATGAACCCATCCTACCGCTTCCTGCTCTTCCACAGGTGGGGAACTCCCCAAGTCAATGTTTTCGCCACCAGAGGCAACAAAAAATGTCCCCGGTTCTGCAGTCGAGGCGGCAGGGACTCATATTCGCTAGGAGACGGTCTCCTTTTTCCTTGGTCCACAGGCCTTCTGTACCTGTTTCCTCCCATACCCCTGCTTCTGAGAGGGGTCCGCAAGATCATCAGAGACGGCGCAGACTGCATATTGATAACACCATGATGGTCCGAGACAACCATGGTTCTCGACCATCCTCGAATTGTCAACGGGAATATACCACCAATTCCCTCCGGCACAGGACCTCCTCTTCCTGTGACTCCCCTCTCCTACATCACGACGTACCACGATTGAAATTGACAGCTAGAAAATAACGTCAACAGTTTTTCTACCCACGTAGCAAACGTTCTACTGAACGCCAGAAAACCTACTACGCGAAGGTCCTACCATTATAAATGGCAAAGGTTCTGTTCTTCCCTTGGTGATGATGCCCCTCGAGCCACCTCCGCAGGTCTCGAAAAAGTTTTCCAATTCCTCCTATCCCTCGCTGACTCGGGACTTTCCCACTCATCGTTATGTGTTTATTTGGCCGCCCTTTCGGCCTACCATGTTCAAGTTGACAGATGCACACTGTTAAGTTGACGGATACACACTGTTTTCCCATCCGCTTTCAAAACGTTTTTTTAAAAGGTTTATTGCATCTCTACCCTTCTGTCAAAACTCCTGTCATTCCCTGGGACCTTCCTCTAGTTCTTCGCCAGCTTATGAGGAAACCCTTTGAGCCACTCGCAACTTGCAATATGAAATGTCTGTCATGGAAGACGGCCTTTCTGGTTGCTGTCACCTCTGCAAGGCGAGTTGGAGAAATACTGGCTTTCAGGCATGACACGCCATACTTGTCCTTTTTGCCAGACGGCATCCGCCTCGTCCCTAACATCTCGTTCCTGCCAAAGGTAGTGTCAGAGTTCCACGTACAGGCAGAGGTCTTCCTCCCGGATTTCTTCCCATCCCAGAAATCCCCAGAGGAGAGGCTGTTACATACCTTAGATGTCAAACGGGCGCTCCTGTTCTACCTCAACAGAACCCGCCCAACGAGACGTGACTCCCAACTATTCATCTCGTACGCACCATCAAGGCTGGGGACTCGCATCACGGCTCAGCGCCTCTCAAGGTGGATTGCGGGTCTCATTTGCCTCTACTACCTGATTGCCAAACAGCCATTGCCTGGCCCTATCAGGGCCCATTCAACCCGAGCTGTTGCAGCTTCCACTGCCTTCCTCCAGGGAGTGCCTTTGACAGACATTTGCAAAGCCGCTACGTGAGCCACGCCAAACACATTTATCAGGCACTACGCCCTAGACGTCTGAAAAAACTCTAATACCAACATGGGACGTCGCATTCTATCTTCGGCTACGCAGTAAAGGGCCTGCCAGCACCCTCCTCCAGGTAGGCCACTGCTCGCTAATCTCCCATGGGTGTGAAGCACAGAGACCATGTCAAAGATAAACAGGTGGCTTACCTGTAACTGATGATCTTCGAGTGGTCATCTGTGCATTCACACCACCCGCCCTCCTTCCCCGCTGCTGTCAGCTTCTACATTTTCCATAGGGGTTGATTTGCTGCGGTTTGAAGGAACTGGCGGGATGTCCGCGCCCACCCCTCTGGGCATGTGCGGTGGGCAGGTGTGAAAACCTTGGCGTCAGGATGCTCCATTGTAGTGTTGATGAAGCTGGCCATTTTCATTGTAAACCAAATATCCATTTGGCAGGAAATACCAATGCAGGAACAAAGCAGTGATGTGTCGTACGTGACCACAAAGAATTCTGCAATGGGGGCTGTCTCTTCTCAAGCTGTTGTTTCTTACTGCTCACAATAATGGAGGTGTGTGCTTCTTCACCAGGCTGGTAACTGTGTAGCTAAAACCTTATTTACACGCATAAGGCTTGTGCAGGCACCTTCTCTGTGTTACATCACAACAGGTGACTTAAAATGTGCAGTTCTCTGAGCCTATGTGTGTGTGTGCACAGTCCATTGTGTGTAGCAATAAATATAGTCCATAAAGCCAAATATCAAGTTCATTCTCTAACAAAACCAAAGAGGGGAGATACAATAAAATACATTTGGAAGGTAGAGGAGTCCTCTAGAGCTGGCCAGACAGGCAGTTCCCAGTGGGAGGAGGAACAAGGCAGGTGCTGTCATGGTAAGGACAGCTCAGCTTGCTCCAGATGGCATTCCTTTCATTATGCCAAATCAAGCAGCTGTATGTGTTTTGTGCAGAGAACTGGCCATGAGGTCCTTTTAATAACAGAAAGAAAACGGAATGTATAGAAGGGAACTAAACCTTGACTCGCTCTCCTCAGTACCTTACTGTGTGAAGCATCTATATATCTAATAGCCAAGTTGACCCCGGAGTGCGGATCGCTAAATCAGCACTCCGGGGGCACTTGGGGGGGAGGGGGACAGCCTCGCCGCTGCCGCGGGGGAGGGGGAAAGAACTGCCCCCCGCCACCGCTAAGGACCCGGGTGGGCGGCCGCCCTGTGCAGCCAGCCTCGCCGCCGAGGGGGAGGGGGAAAGAACTGCCGCCGCTAAGGAGCCGGCCGGCCGAGCGCCAACCGTGTGCAGTCAGGCTCGCCGCCGCCGAGGGGGAGGAGGGAGAAAACTGCCGCCGCCGCCACTAAGAGCCCACCCTCCAAAGCATACATTCCCTCCCCAAATCTTCCACAGAACCTCTCTTTGTAAGTATGCTGGAGAGCGCAGGGGGACCGGCTGGACGGCGCTCTGGAGGAGTGGGGCGGGCTCCCTTTCCGGGCTGTGGGGCTCGGAGCGGGGGGGGAGAGAAAAAGTGGAGACCCAACTAGAACACAGTACGCAACATTTTGTTGCGGGTCTCCACTTGTTTTCCTCTAAATTGGCTCTGATACCAGAAGTTATTTAAGAAAAATGCTTAAAGCACAAGATCATGGCAACGTACAGAGGAAGCAGAGTTTAGGGTTTAACTCCACTCGTGTGTTCCGTTTTCTGTAAACAAATAAAAACAGATTCCTCATGTACTAGGCATTTTTTGGATCTTGCAACTTTTTTTATTATAGCATTTTAATGACATTTTTCTCTGTGAAGGGATCCAAAGAATCTTAGAGAACTTCCAGGCCAACCAATTCAACAATTTAAATTAAATAAAACAACATAAATAAGAAAAATGTATGTTGGGTGGGTCCTAATTCACTTGGCTGCCTATTATAGGTCCCAGGCTGCGAGTCATGGCTAAGAGCCAAGAGTCCTTTGACTCTTGCTATTCATTTCTGCCCAAGGGCTATCTGCAGACAGAGGAGAAAACATAGGCTGCCCAGATGATACTCAGATGCTGTTTGCTTGCAAGCAGGCTCTCCCCAACTCCCACCACCCACCCAGGCCATCAAGAGGGTTATTAAGTTATCTGGAATAGTCAGGTTTTTAAAATTATTATTATTTACAATGAACAATTCAGAAGCTTTACCACTATCATCAGTCTCAGTTATTCTCTGCAGTTATTTTCAGTCTCAGTTATTTTCTGCAGGTATCGTGTACTTTTCCATTTGCCTACTAGGGGTCAGTATTCTACTCTTCATAGCAAATTTAATATTAATTGTGAAAAATATATATGTTAAAATGAATGTTTCATGTAGGTGATTCTTAACAGAGTAGTCTAGCATGCTTTACTTGTAATGATTCAATTTTCCATTTGATGCATTTCAGAATATGACCTATGGCTGTTAGAAGTGAAAATATCAAATAGATACTTGCATTATCAAATACTATTTCCCCAATATTCATGATCATTCTCGATTCATTTTTAAAGGCTGGAAAACTTGCCATTGAGAGGGGATGGGCAATTAATGTTGGTAAGTAAAAATATATGTACATCTGATTGTTAAAATTATTTTCTTTCAAAGTTCTTCTTGTCGTCCTGTTATAATTATAGAATGATCACATGATCAGTTCTCAGAGTTAATAATGGAGATTGTATTTATAAAGTTTTAAATGTTACTAAATTGTTCCATTTAGCAATGGCAATCCCTCCATAGCTTCTTCTGGGTCTTCACCAACATGCTCATAAGGTGCCTGAGAATCCTCTTTGTATATATCCTAGCCCCGTGCTAAGCAAAATTTGAAGGCTTTCTACAGATTGAGAAGCCTGTCTCCAATTTAAGTGGCTGTTCCAGTGGAAAAAATACTTAAGTTGGAGGAGGGCTCCAAGTTAAGTGATGCTAAGGAGGATATGGCTACAGTTGATGAAGCGAGCAGTGACAAAAAAACTCATACCCTACCACAAATTTTGTTAGTCTTCAAGGTGCTACTGGACTCTTACTCTTTTATACTGCTACAGACTGACTAACACGGCCACCCATCTTGATCTATCTCCTTGTGAGGGCAGGAACTGAACCGAGAAATAAACTCCCTCAAGAGTGCAGACAGTGGAAGACATCTCCCTAGTTGGAGGCTGACTTTTTTTTGCATATATGAATTATGGAAATAATAAAAACAAAAATTTAGATTTAAACAGAATTTCTTGGAAGCAGGCAGCTGGAAATATATGGAAAACAATAAGTTAGAAAAATATCTTTGGGCTTTAATGTGCTATGATAGATTGCTGCATGGGTAGTGTCACTTTTATATATAGAGTGTAAATAATGATATAAGGTCTATGAATCAACATCTTCTAGCAGTCCCTGGCCCCAGGGATGCCCAACTAACCTCGACCGGGGCCAAGGCTTTTTTGACCCTGGCCCCCACCTGGCCCCCAGCCTCCTGTATTACTATGTGATTGAATGATCCAGTCACACCTGTCTCAGATATGTGGAGAGCTCTGTAAGCTCTTGGAGGATTGGCTACATTAGGGTGTGTGTCACCTAATATGCAAAGGAGCTCCTGCTACAAAAAGAGCCCTGGCACCGTTATGCATTCCTACTGTCGGCTTGGTTGAAGGAGGCAAGGCCAGAGTTGAATGTCATACAGAGATACAAGGGGCAGCCTGTTGTGAGTGGATACTATTCTGAAGCAACCAAAGTAGCCTCTGTGCAAGTAAAATGAAATTCTGCTAGGGCAAAGTGCAGTTGCTATATTTTCCTACTCTTTGAGGCCCCCTGCCCCCCCCATCTCCAAAAATCATGGAAGAAATGCACTCCCCTTATGTTGGGTTTCTTGGTGCAGGGGTTTGGCCTGGGCATTGAATTGGGGGAGGGCATACCCCCCTTTTTTTACAAAATTGCCTCTCATTTATGTTACGTTTAAGAAGTAGGACATAACTACGTATTCAAAACACCTCCGAGCAATCAGATATTAAGCAAGTTCATATGAACCTATTTTCTAGAACCCACATTGTGAGAAGTTAAATACTCTTATAAAGGAAACCAGTTTTCTACAAATTTGGGGTATATTTCCATTGTGGGTTGGAGTGTGTCTAGCACTGCTAAGGTGATTCTGCTGGGGCAGCATTCCTGAAGGATTAAAGTACCCTGGTCCTGCTCCTACACCTGACAGACATTGGCCTGTCTGGTGTTGGGGGGGATTGTATTTAAAGGCATCGGGGAGGCTGGGCCGGCAGCAGGGCTAACGCAATCCTGCTGAGCAAACCTCCCCAGCATCTGTAAGCATCCCACCTCCTCTCTTACACCTGACAGGCAGCTGCCTGTCCAGTGTGGGAGGGGGAGGAGTATTAGAAGCCACTGCGGAGGCGGGGCTGGCAGGATCACTAAGGCATTACTGCTGGGGCAGGCTCCCTCGTGGCTGCTGCACCTGACAGACAACCAGCTGTTAGGTGTAGGAGGTGGGGGAGTGTGTTGGAAGTCATCAGAGAGGCTGGGCCAGCAGCTTTGCTTCACCTCACAGGCAGTTGGCCATTCCTGATTTCCTCAACTGTCCTTAGCTCTCTGCCGTCCCCTGTAACTGTTGGGTGTTTTTTTAGCCTCAGAACACTGAGCTCTGCAGCTGACCAATCAGAGTGTGGGGTGCAGAGAGGCAGCTACCTGTTAGCCGCATAAGAATCAATGGGGGGGAGCGCATTTCCCCCCTTTTGATCCACTTAGGGGTCAAATTTCTAAAAATCCTTCTTAGCGAGCACCTACGCCACAGTGGGAGCGCGCTCCCCAAATTTGGTGTCTCTTGGTCAAGCGGTTTGGCCTGGGCGCTGATTTTACGGTGAGGGGACTTTCTTTTATATATGTATAAAATGGAAGCAAAGAGGAGGAATCAATGGACAGTTCTCACAATAGAGAGAAGTAAGCAGTGGGGTCCTGTGTGAACCGGGAGCTTCCCTCTCAGTTCTTCTGCTAAAGTCTGTCAGGGTTCAAGGCCTCAGGTTGGCAAATGGCAACTCGTTTTGCTTTATCAGAATTCAAAAGCACTTTGTGCTTTGAAGGCTCACCTCTTCAGTCTCCGGTTCGACTCTGGGCAAAGGGAGCGAGACACCCATTAATGACGACGCTCCACACTTCAGCTTTCAGAAAGCTCCGCAGAGTTTATTGAAGATGATTACAAGATACACCCCAGCAGGTAATATCAAAATATATCAGCGTTGGCAAAGTTTCATGCTCCTTGGCTCGACACAACTTAAAAAGTAAATTAGCCTAGGTCTAAAGGAAAACATCTGATATTAAACTGTCTGCTGGCCACTCAAGGCCAAGTAGCTAATTATTATTTGCAGCTGTGGCACTCTTAAAGAAAAAACTCCAAGATCTTCACCTAAACAGTTCACAGGGCTGAAGCTGAAACCACTTGGGGTCTCTATTTCAAGTTAATAATCTAAAGGTAAAAACAGAAGCACGTGCTGCTTCCATACAGGTCCCATAAGGATCATTATTGAGGCTGGTCCTATTTAATTTATTCATAAATGATGTGGAACCAGGGGTGAATAGTGTAGTGGCCAAGTTTGCAGATGACTCCAAATTATTCAGGATGGTGAAAACCAAGGCTGATTGTGAAGAGCTACAAGAGGACCTCCACAAACTGGGCGAGTGGGTGACAATGTGGCCAATGTTCAGTGTTGATAAGGGTAAGGTAATGCAAATTGGGATGAACTTCAACTATAGGCTAATGGGGTCTGAACTTGTTGAGACTGAGAGGGAAAAAGATCTTGGGGTTGTAGTGGATAGCTCAGTGACAGTGTCAACCCAGTATGGTTCAGTGGTGAAAAAAGGCAAACTCTATTTTAGGGATTATTAGGAAAGGGGTTGAGAAAAAAAAACTGTCGATATTGTAATGTATAGATCCAGTTTGGTGTAGTGGTTAAGTGCACGGACTCTAATCTGGGAGAACCAAATTTGATTCCCCACTCCTCCACTTGCACCTGGCTGGATGACCTTGGGCAAGCCATAGCTCTGATAAGAGCTGTTCTTGAAAAAGAGCAGTTACTGTCAGAGCTCTCTCAGCCCCACCTACCTCACAGGTTGTCTGTTGTGGGGAGGGGAAGGGAAAGGAGTTTGTAAGCCGCTCTGAGACACTTTTGGGTAGTGAAGGGCGGGGTATAAATCAAATCTCCTCCTCCTCTTCTTCTTCTATGGTGCAGCCTCTTTTGGAATACTGTGTACAGTTCTGGTCACCATATCTCAAAAAGGAAATTGCAGAGCTGGAAAAATTACAGAGGAAGGCAACCAAGATGATTAGGGGTTTGGAGCACCTTCCCTATGAGAAAAGGCTGAAGAGTCTGGGAAAAGAGACAACTAAGAGGTGTATTGATAGAGTTTTATAAAATTATCATCACAGAACCCTAGTACTGGCATGTAGATCATTGTTCTGAGCAGTGTTCCCTCTAAGCTGAGTTAGTGTGAGCTAGCTCAGAGTTTTTTAGCCTCCGGCTCACACATTTTTGTCTTGGCTCAGGAAGGATGGCTCCAGAGCAAACTAATTTGTGCAGTAGCCAAATCGCTTACTCACAACTTTAATGCCAGTAGCTCACAAAGTAGAATTTTTGCTCACGAGACTCCACAGCTTAGAGGGAGCATTGGTGGAGACATCTGACAAAAAGAACTTTTTCTCCCTCTCCCAAAATACTAGAACTTGAGGGCATCCAGTGAAGCTGATGGGCAGTAGGTTCAGGATGGACAAAAGGAAATAGTATTTTACACAGAGGGTGATTAAAATGTGAAATTCACTGCCCGAGGATGTAGTGATAGCCACAGGAATAAACAGCTTCAAAAGGGGATTAGATAGATTCGTAGAGGATAAGTCTATCAATGACTTACTAACCGTGGTGACTGAGGGGAACCTCCACATTCGGAGGCACTAATTCTCTGAATCTCAGAGCTAGGAGGCAACATCAGGGGAAGGCGTCAGCCTCTATGCCCTGTCATGGCCATCCAGAGAAACTGGTTGGCCACTGTGTGAGACAGGATGCTGTACTACATGGACTAATGGTCTGATCCAGCAGAGCTCTTCTTATGTTAGTATAATGACAGTAAAATAATTTAATTCATGTGGTAATGCAAAAAAAAAAATTAAAGAAGGCTTCATGCACACTCCCTGCCTAGACATGCAGATTCTTCTTTGGACTGTATTTAACTTAAAACAGATTAAACATAAATAGATTGCATTTACAGTTTAAACATAAGACAGAAAGAGTTGAGTAATAACTGAAGTAATAAATTCAGGCTTTTTCTATTTTTTTTTCTTTTTGTGTTTCTTGTTTGAAGCATTCCATTTGTATGGATTAATAGCATAAGCCTTCAGGGAAATTGCTTTAAAATGAAATACAGATACAGAGATTATATTCAAACTTCTAAATTATTAACACTTAATATTCACATAAATGATACTTTCAAACAGAGTAGCCTGAGCTGTGTAGATTGGTACTGATTTTCCTCCTAAACAGACTGCAGTGCAATTTTTCTTGAATCGCCTAAAAGGAAAGCATTTAATTGAGCTACAAGACTAGTGCTTTGGGGTTGTTTTTTAATATATCAATACAAAAATGAAATATTTAGTAATTCATATGCTTACCACATGGATGACTTTGGAAAAATAAGTAAAGAACTGAGTCAGTAGGTTTAAAAGTGCATGACAATGAAAGGGCAATTGTGTCTCTTTTTAACTTCAGGGGAAAATCCTGTTACTTGATTGTTATTGTTGCCTCGATGATTTGTACTCTTGTGACTTCCTGTGCCTCAGCTGTGTTCCATTGGGTCAGGAGGTTTTTTACTCCTGTCATGGATGACCTCATGTTGTAGTTCTCTTAAATATCTCTAGAATGACTTTTATTTCTGGTGGATGAGTCTAGGTTGATCAGATTTTCAGTCTGGACTCTTAATTCCAGCAGC
This sequence comes from Gekko japonicus, assembly GCF_001447785.1. Lineage (NCBI taxonomy): Eukaryota > Metazoa > Chordata > Lepidosauria > Squamata > Gekkonidae > Gekko > Gekko japonicus. The sequence goes on along the minus strand of NW_015159731.1, from coordinate 469,501 downwards.
TAGCAACCTTCATGCACCTTTTTAAAATACATATCAAGGTAGAAGTTTTGGGGGGCACAAACAGTTTAGCACACCTTTCTTATTTAACTTAGGTTACTTTAAAATCTATAGAAATTCTTTCTTCTCATAAAGCAAATAATTTGTGCTTGGCAGTGCCATTCTACAGACCCTTTCGTGGGAGTAAGCCCCACAGAAGCCAAAGAACGACCTGTTGAACAACATGAAGCAGCAATAAATTGAGCCATATCAGAGTGATCCATATAACCCACTTTAGCACATGTATCAAAAACATAAGTCAGAGATCCTTACAGATTGAAAGAATCCATTAAATGTCTTAAATCCAGGGCTCAAAAAATCTGGGCTGGGTTTGTTAACCAATTTCTAATAGCTAGCTAGAATCAGTGTTCATGAATTCTGTTCCACATTTGCAAAATAAGTATTCTTTATCTGTACCCACTAATCATTGAAGGTTTCATGGGGAAAGAGCAGCAGACAATGTGGATATGTAATACTGCCATGGCTTTATAAAAATGTATTTTTCCTCTAATGGAGAATACTAAAGGCTCTTCATGCCAATTGTCAGAATTACATTTATGTTTAATAGTAATAGTCTGGCAAATGTGTTTGAGGGTATCAGTCTCAGATAATTCACTGAGAACAAAGACAGTCAAGACAAAGAAAAAGACCCACAGTCAGGTAGAACTTCTGACTTATCAAGGGAAGACCTGTGACGGACAGGTTATGTTCCACCTCTCCCTAGAAGCAACCAGTTGAAGCTGACGGAATGTTAGTGAGAAACATTTGTAAACAGAGAACAGTTAGGTGGTTGAAAGTTGAGAGAGAGTCTGGCTGAGCGAACCTGTGGCAAAGTGCTGCGTAAAGCTGACTGAAAAAAGTCAACTTGTAATGAAAGATCCCACATGCTGGAATAGGTAAACAGTTCAAAAGTTCAATGGAAAAGAAACTGTGTGATCTCTACATTACTTTCTTCAGTGTTTTATTCAAACTATTAAAAAGAGTTAACTTCTTGTTTGTTTAACCTTGTGGGCTGGTTGTCTCACACAAGCTAAGGTCTATACATATCTTAGGATATGAATAAATGATGGCAGTGTGTAAATGTAACAGGGTTTGAGTCCCCAACTCCTATAACTCTGTGAGGGGAAATTGCTACCCTATGTGTTGATATCTCTGTGAGTGAGAGAGAGAGTCTGAGAGGTAAAATGGTCTCTGTATTTTAAAAGAGGCAAGAAGGGTAGCATTGTTTGAGTCTGCCTTATTGTAACCCTGAACCCGAGAGAGAGGATGGTAAGACACCTGTGTGAGTGAGAAAGGTGCATCACAACTCTCTTTAAAAGTGACCCCCTAGAATCTTTTAGAAATCCCAGTCTAACAATGAATACCTGGCTTAAATAAGTAGGTGGACAGCACTAGAGAGACTTAATAACAGAATCCAGAAGTGTTGCATTGGATAATTGACAGAAGTTCAGATGGAATGCAGAAGATGCATGAGGACAGTCCCATTATACATGTAGGAATCAAGGAGTGGTGGACCCCTGAGGGCATAATATTTACTGTAAGATGGCCACAAATTAATATACCATACAAGCATATACCATACAAGCATATACATTCTACTGTCATATCCCAATATGGCCTTTTTTGCTGTCAGTGTCTGCCCAAACTAGAAGTAGGATATTGGCTGGAATGGAGTTGCATGATTCCAGGAACATTTACCCTCTAAGAATTAAGAATTTATGTTTAAGTATGCTGCAGTTTCTTGAGGCACACTTTAGGCTGAGCTTGTGAAACACTGGTCACTTGATAATGCTACTTTTGGCAGGAGACTCAGTTTGCCTTGCAGGGTGGAAATAGTTATTAGACTCAACACAAAATTACCACTGAAAAGTGATAGTCCAGTGTTGGGTCCCCTTCCTTTTCTGTGACATTAGGACACTTAATTGTGTCACAGTTATCACTTAATCTGTCCTTACCTTTACCAGCAACAAGCAGGGATGCTAAGTATGGTGGGGAAATGCATAATGAGTTGACATTCATACATGGGTAAATGTATCTTAAGTTGAAGGCAGAAAAGTTGACACAGGGTTTTCAGCGCCAGTCCTAAGTTTGGTGTAGTGCCTGCTTCCAGATTCAGTCTGGTCTGATGCTATTATTAGTGCCACTTGTTGAAGTCCGTGATAAGACTGATGCTTGATGCTTTCTATCTCTTGTTCCAATGACTGGGTATCATCTCTGAAGATAATGATACTTGGCTCCCTTATCTTATGTAGGGGGCACACCATTATACATATGCTAGCTATGGATTCAAATTATTTTATTGAATAGGCATGGCTTTTGTTACATGCATGCTAGGTGTTACAGACATACCTTGTATTAGCTTTTAAAAGGATTGTAGAATTTCAAGATCCCAATTTACCTTGATTAAGAGGGTGTGGTATTTTTTAGTTTTAGACATGCCCAACTTATTTATGCGTTATTTTATTCCAGTGTCTAAATTCAGTTCTGGGTCTAGATTTTTATATTACTAGGAATCCCAAGATTCTATGACACCTCCATGACTAAACGTTGAGGGCTAATCTTGGTGGCCTTTGCAAGGATTTGATAGTTCAGATATGTGAAATGTTTAGAAACCTCACTGGCTCTGATAAGACAAAAAAAACATTACATGATTTTTATAGTCTCTTCATTACATTCTTATGGATTCTTATGGATTTGGATAATTGAGCATGCCTAATGAAGCAATCTGTTCAGTAGCCTCATATTTTTCCAAAACACCAGGATTTTTCACTAAATGTATTCTTTAGATTTAATTTTTTCTTCTTCTAGGTGGGGGCTTTCATCACTGTTCGAGTGATAAAGGTGGAGGATTTTGTGCATATGCTGATATTACATTGGCTATAAAGGTAAGGAAAGACCTTTTCAGACAAACCATTGATTCTCTGAACATCTCTGTGAAGCCAGACACACTTAGTTCTTTAATTGTTTTTCATACAGTAAGATACGAGTTCCTATGAGGGAGGATGGATTTGTCTTATTTAAAACAGTGTTGACATTGGTATGGCTAAGACCTTTAGTAATAAAGTCTAATGGGGACAGAGACAGTAATACAAAAATTCTTTTTAAAGCTTTTTTGTTTTTTATATACCAGACAAACAAAAGACAAACATACAGTAATACATACATGGGGGATTCTCTTTACATCATCTTGAACTAGTTGATGACCTCATAAATATCTGAATATATTTATTACCTTTTTCCACTTTATAGTTTATTTATTTAGCTTTTGCTTATAGTTAAAAATATAGCTTTTATTTCCTTTTATTTCAGTTAGATGTCCAAAACTTTTTTGTAATGTACTCTTCTGTTCACTTATAAAATCTTGACCATGGCAGTACAAAAATTCTCATCACAAGGGCAGTCCCAGATGCAGATTAGGAATGTGCATTTTGATATTTCCAGTCCGAATAAATATCTGAAAAATACCTTATCAGTATTTTCTGGATATATTTGTGTGTCCGGATGGTATTTTGGATTTTCTGAGGTACAGTAAATGGGTACAAAATGGTTCCAGAAATATTCAAGAGTAACCGGAAATATCAGGGGCCAGCATTTTAAGGCTTCCAGGACTGTGTTTCTTTAATTTTATTGTCTATGTCAGTGTCTTCTTGCCAGGGCTTGGTATCAGCCTGCCAGGTTCATTTGGCTTGGATTCTGTGTTTAGAAATTGGTTCTCTTGTTCTTCCCCCAAAGAGTGATTAACACTTATGGCACTGGTATTTCTGGCCACTGTGTGATACAGAGTGTTGGACTGGATGGGCCTTTGGCCTGATCCAACATTGGCATCGCTTATATTCTTATTGTATTTAGTGTTCCCTCTAAGCTGAGTTAGTGTGAGCTAGCTCACAGTTTTTTAGCTTCCTGCTCACACATTTTTGTCTTAAGAAGAAGAAGAAAAGATTGGATTTATACCCCACCCTTCACTCAGAGTCTCAGAGCAGCTTACAAACTCCTTTCCCTTCCCCTCCCCACAACAGACACCCTGTGATGTTGGTGGGGCCGAGAGAGTTCTGACAGAAACTGCTCTTTTCAAGAACACCTCTGACACAACTGTGGCTTGCCCAAGGTCATCCAGCAGCTGCAAGTGGAGGAGTGGAGAATCAAACTCAGTTCTCCCAGATTAGAGTCCGCATACTTAACCACTACACCAAACTGGCTCAGGAAGGATGGTTCCAGAGCAAACTATCCAGTAGCCAATCGCTCACTCACAATTTTAATGTCAGTAGCAGTATTTTTGCTCACAAGACTCCACAGCTTAAAGGGAGCATTGATTGTGTTTCTTTCTGAAGATGGTTTGCTTTGGATTCTGTGGTTTGACATTGAAGGATGTACTAAAACAAATGACAGGATTGTCCATCTGCAACAATAGGAGATAATGGAATGCCCATTGGATATAGTGTGATCCAAGAATGCCAATTCACTTGCATGGGCTCCATTGAAATGTATTACAGCACACAAAAGTTGCAATGAAAATGTGGGAAAATGACAGTCTCTTGGTCCAGATAGACTGCTCTAGGACTGGAATGACATTTCCCAGCATAGAATGAGGCCCCCTGGGACTGGAATCAGTGCCCTGGGACTGGAATGACAGCCCCCAGAGTGGAATGATGGTCCCTAGAACCAGATAAACTGCTCTCAATCTGAAATATGAGCCCCTTGAAATACAATCTACAAAGAGAATATGTTTCAGACTGTGTGGTTTCCTATTATAGAGTATTTATCAAATAGTTCTATAGTTCCAAATAATAAGTTTTATAAAACAATGTTGTATTTCTAAAGAAAAAAGTACAATTGTACTAGACTGTGCCAGAGTGATTTCTGTATAAAGTATTATTGTACGTTAATTGCCACAAGTTTTGTTACCATTGAGTTATGTTAAATTATTATATACCTTATTTTGTTTTGTTTACTGTTGGTAGGGGTGAAAATAAAATTGTTAATTGCTATGAAATGAGAGCCCCTAGAGTGGAATGACGGCCCCTGGGAGTAGCATAAGTGTTCTGGGACTGGAATGACAGCACCCAGAGTAGAATGACGGCCCCTGGAACCAGATAAACTGCTCAGGACATTCCAGCCATAGAGCAGTTTATCTGGTTTCAGGGACTATCATTCTTCTCTGAGACCTGTCAGTGCAGTCCCAGAGCACTGATCCTATTCTTATGGGCCATAATTCCAATCTGGGGCATGACATGCAAATTGCAGAATCGTTCTGCTATTCTCAGGGACTATCCTTTCACTCTGGGGGCTATCATTCCAGGCCCAGAACACATCTGCTATGCCTAGGGCTGTCATTCCAGTTCAAGGACACTTATTCCAATCCTAGGGGCTGTCATTCCAGTCCCAAAGCAGTCTGTCCAGGCCCAAAGACCCTCATTGTAAATCCATTACACATTTTGATTGCAACTTTTGTGTGCTGTAATGCATTTCAATGGAGCCCATGAGTTCCAGCATCTCCCATTGTTCCCAATGGGCAGTGCTCTCATTTCTTTTAGTACATCCCTCCAGTCCTTGTTAAATTAGTTTAACTTGAATTCTCTATTTTGACTTTGGTTGTGTTAGACTTACCACATTGCCCCACGGTTCTGCTTGGATTCCCTTTTTTCCCATTGGTTCTTTTTGGCTTGTTAGTTCTATTTGCATTGGGAGGCTTTTGGCCGGTGGCTGCTTTGCTTGCTGTGTGTCTTTAGCTATTCTTTGCTTTCTGGAGAAACATGGAACCCCCCCCCCCCCCGGGAAACAGTGGAAGATGGTTTCCTTTGTTCAATTCACTTGAAATTTGGGGGTTATTTAGTGGACAGGCACTGTCAGCTCCACTGCAGTTTTGGTGCTATGTGCTTAAAAAACAGCCCCTCCAGCTAATGGAGCCAAATAATATCAAAATCCAAAAAAGAACTGTATCCGAATACCAGACCAGTATTTGGGACCTGAATAACTGAGAATACTAATATTTTTCAGCTCCCTGATATCTGGAACCAAAAAATACTGGGGTTTTTTTGTAGTGCACAACTCTAATGCAGAGTTTTAAATGTAAACCCCTTTATACAGTGCATGACCCCTCCATGCATTCAGCAGTGTGTGGACAGGGAGAGCATGCTGGTATAGTGCCTACATGCAGAGGAAGTCTATGTGTGAATGCTCCCTCCCTGATCAGAGACACTGCTTTTTGAATATTCTTAATCACAAAGAACTAAGCATACACATGTACAATTCATCCACATGTGGGTGCTGTGCCATACTTATGAGCCAGCAATCACACAGTGGTGTGGGGTGCAGTTCTGCTGAGATGTTCCCAAGCAGTACCTGGAACCATTATAAAGAATATAGGATTTGAAGAAGAGCTAAACATAGTTCAAGAAACCTTCAAATTAAACAAAGTCAGAACTGGTGTGTTACATGGCGTTTAAATAGGCCACATTTATGTTGGATTGCACAGATGCATAAACAGAGGAGTTCTAATTATGCAAGAGGGGGCAGTTTTATACAGTTTGCCCTACTCACTACACCTCCTTCTGTGCTGCACGACACCTTATTCATGAAGTTCTGCAGTCCTGACCCACACCTGTTGGGGGAAGGAAAAGGCTGGGACAGTTCTGTTCCATGAGCTCCTTCCACTTACACAGCCATAGAATCCAATCCATGGACTTTCACTGAGGAGAGAGCTATGAAATGTTAAGTTTAAAATGCCTCACCTGCCTTTCTAATATATTTTTTGTATTCCAGTTTTTATTTGAAAGAATGGAAGGAGTTTCTAAGGCAACTATTATAGATCTGGATGCACATCAGGTGAGTGATCATATTAATGAAATTCAAACTAGAATTCCTGAGTCATTGTAGCATTGTGCCTTTTACAACAAAAGTTAATTTATACTGAAGCTTTCAGTAAAGATATTTTAAAAAGTGAAACACATGTGCAGAAGATTTCATGTGATAGATGATTTTTAAAAACGTATCATGCACATATTGCACATACTGTTTTTATAGGTTTTATACAAAATAATCTGATAAAGCATGGAAACTGACATTGGTACAAAATAAACAAATTATAGTGGTATTTGAATAATTTATCATGGCTAGATTTTGTTACCGTTTTTTAATGAAGTGTCTGCATTATGGAAGTCTAATATTTTAACATTTTATCTAATTATTTTTAAAAAGCAAAGCAGTGGTCATGATGTACATAATTAAAAAACAGAAAAAATGTACAGTCTTAAGGACCACCTATTCCCATTTGAATCTGCCCAGTCCTGCTTCAGGAAGCCCTGTAATCTGAGACTGGACAGGTGGTAATCAGAGAAAGGGCCTTATTGGTTGTTGCACCAAAGTTATGTAATTCCCTCCCTGGGGAGAGTTTTCTGGCCTCTACTGTTATCTTCTGCCAGTGGGTGGTGACCTTTTTGTTCTGTTTGATGATCCCTTACTTGACCCTCTTTTCTGTTAATGTTTTTAATTGGTGTGTGTATTGTGCTTAAATTGTTTTTAAATATTTTATCTATTCATTGCCTTGAGGGCCCAAAGTGGGTGGAAAGTCAGGATAAAAATGTTTTAATTTACAGGAAAACATTCATTACACTGTAATTTATTAGCATAATTGTTTTAATGATATGTTTAAGGTAATGTAGAAATTTATATTTTTGACATAAAACTGGAGTTATGTTCGGAGCAGATCCCTATCATCTCCGTTACAAAGCCGAAGAGCCAGCGCTGTCCGAAGACGTTTCCGTGGTCATGTGGCCGGCATGACTAAACACCAAGGCGCACGGAACGCTGTTACCTTCCCACCGAAGTGGTCCCTATTTATCTACTTGCAATTTCTTGCTTTCGAACTGCTAGGTTGACAGGAGCTGGAACTAGAGACAGGAGCTCACCCTGTCTTGCGGCACCCGGGTCTTGAACCACTGAACTACTGACCTTCCACAGCCTGCAGTTCAGCGTCTTAACCACTTGAGCCACCGCAGCTCCTGATATGTTTAAAGCATTGTAGAAATTTATATTTTTGACATAAAACTGGAGTTATGTTCGGAGCAGATCCCTATACCTTCATTGTATCACCTTAAGAGAATGAGAATATTGCAGTTCTGTTCCTGAAGTTGGGCAGCTATGGGCATAGCTAGTACCTGGACAGAAGACTGCAAGTAAGTCTAGTTTTATTCAATTGGACTTACTCCAGGAAAATGCAGCCTAAGTGCCCTACTTTGAGATTGGTTGGTGAAGAGTTGGATATAAATCTAAGGAAGAAACAAAATGAATAAAATCTCCAATGCTTAGCTGTGCTGATCCAGGTGGCTACCTGTACTGTTCACGTTCTGCTATTATTAGTGATAAAAATATTAGATAATCAGTTATTTGGTGTGATTATTACTTAACCACAGCTTGCTGTACAAGTTTGGTGGTCTTTGGTTAGAAAGATATAGTTAATTAAACACCCACGGTGTGTTATAAATTTAGTCTGAGCTGTAGCTCCATCATGTGGCTGGAATGTAAAAAAAATGTTTCAGTTTGCTAATAGAAGCAGCATAACAGTCCTTGAGGCTTACTTGGTATAAACTAAAACACTGGAAGTCCTTAAACAGAATTATAGTTAGCTCAACAGGCATAATCACTGCAGAACTTTCTACAACAGATGAGTTTGACCTTCTGTGCTGGAAGTAGAGAGGAGACTAGGCTAAAGGACAGATACCAAACGTACCTGCTTGCAGTGTACAATATGAAATAAGATCAACATGTGTATTTAAATTCTGTATAGAGGTTAAAAAGAGTGTTGTGTGGGGTTGTTGGAAAAGCCTGAATTAGCTATATTTGTCAAATTGCTGGTTTTGTTATTTAGTATTCAAGACAGCAACCCATACATTAAAATAGTAGCATTGTTATGCAGTTCTTATATTTTTATACCGATTACACTTATAAACTTGTGGGCATTTCTTACATTTTATAGAGAAATAAAATAATAAAATTGATTTAATGAGCCATTTATGGGTTTATATTACATTACACTACTTTTTAGATGTATTTTCACTGCTCAAAAGAAACTGAGATCCTCGAATGACCTATTGTGTAACATAATTCTCTTCTGGAAGTTAAAGCATCCCAGAAATAAAGCGGTCCCATTGGTTGCTATGGATCCTTGCTTTCACATTGTAAAATATCAGTCATAAGAACATAACATAAGAACATAAGAGACGCCAATGTTGGATCAGGCCAAAGGCCCATCCAGTCCAACACTCTGTGTCACACAGTGGCCAGAAATACCAGTGCCATCAGGAGGTCCAGCAGTGGGGCCAGGACATTTGAAGCCCTCCCACTGTTGACCCCCCCAAGCACCAAGAAGACAGAGCATCACTTGCCCCAGAGCCCCTATCTATACCTTGTGGCTAATATCCACTGACGGACCTCTGCTCCATATGCTTATCTAATTCCCTTTTGAAGCCGTCCATGCTTGTAGCTGCCACCACTTCTTGTGGCCGTGAATTCCATGTGTTAATCACTCTTTGGGTGAAGAAGTACTTCCTTTTATCCGTTCTAACCCGACCGCTCTGCAGTTTCATGGAGTGCCCACGAGTTCTTTTATTGTGAGAAAGGGAGAAAAGTACCTCTTTCTCTACCTGCTCTTTCCCATGCATAATCTTATAAACCTCGATCATGTCACCCCTCAGTCGTCTTTTCTCCAAGCTAAAGAGCCCTAAGCGCTTTAACCTTTCCTCATAGGGAAAGCGTTCCAACCCTTTTATCATTCGAGTTGCCCTTTTCTGCACTTTTTCCAAAGCTATAATATCCTTTTTAAGGTGTGGTGACCAGAACATGATTCCTGAGTACTGCATCCTCTTTTAAATAGTGTTAGAATGCCCTTAAATGCTTCCTCAATGTATTGTGTTCCAGTAGGTGATGCCATGATCTCAGGGATAGAGCTTAAATGTCTAGGTGAAAGCCACTGAGATTAAAAAGCCTAGAATTCAATATGATGATAGATTTGAATTTTTACTCTCCTGTACTCCAGGACAGCACCTGGAGATAGAAAACAGTGTCTCTCTTAACTAAAATGGATTTTCCTGTTACGCTTTTGGAAATTTAAACTTTCAGATTTTCTTAAAAAAAGCTCAAGCTAGGCTTGAGATATTTACCATTCTATAATACCCTCTTAGAAATAAGGGTAAGGCTTGGAGAGATTTGGGGAAATATCACTTCAATTCTAGACTTGTACATAGACGTATTTTCTAAAAATCAAAATCAGTTTTCCCTATATTTCTCTCTGAGCAGAAGGTGTTGGGGAAAATCTGTATTTCAAAGGTTTTATTTTAGTTCATGTTTCATTAGGATACCCACAGAAATGAAAATACTGTAGTTAAAGAAAATACAAAATATGTATTAGTAACATACAAATACAAAATATGTATTAGTAACAGAAATATAATGAGATGCTGTTATTTTATATCACAATAAGCTTCTTGTGGTTTCTGGTGAGCCATATGGGCAGGATTATGTTGCAAAAATGGTACAGATTAATAAAATTACATTGTTTCTGATTTGTATGAACTCTGGTTGTAATTATTTTTAGGGTAATGGTCATGAACGAGACTTCATGGAGGATAGCAGAGTATACATCATGGATGTTTACAACAGGTACATTTATCCTGGAGATGGATTTGCTAAACGTAAGTGGTTGATAATTTCCATGCTGATATGATCTCAAAGCAATTTAAATATTTTTAAAACATTCTTAATAAAGAAATTACCACCTTCATTACTGAAATATTCTGTTTTAAGAAATGGAATGCAAAACTTTTTTCAGTCATACATAGAGATGTAAAATTTCTGGAAATTTTGAAGCTTGGGAAAAAAACCATTTTTTTTTCGGGGGGGAATGGAAATTTTTGGAAAAATTGAAAAAAATGCTACATTAAGCACTTCTTTTTTCTTTTTGAGACTGAAAGTCATTCTGTTAGTTTAGGAACATAAAATATGACTATGGACATTTTTACTTGGCATGAAATTATCACAACTAGCATATTAAAACTATAGTGTATCCAAACAATTATTACAGATACCCACCCACATGAAAAAACAAAACTGGAACCTTTTTCTTTTCTTGTGACAATAGCACATCCTAAAGGAAGAAATGCATCTTGTTCTTGCATTGGAGAGTTCAGTTTGTAACCTAGGACTTGCTTGTCCTCAGTGCACAGAAATTAGATCAATCTGATATCATACATATTTTTTAGAAATGATTTTGAAAATATTTGAACACCTTGTCTTAAAATATTTTATTCATCATGTTAAAATAAAACATTCCATAATCATTTTTTTTCTTTTCTTTTCTTTTTTCAGTTTTTTCAATTTTTTGGAAAAAAACAAAAAAGGCTTCAGGAAAAAAAAAAACGAGGGGGAACGGTTTCCCCAAAAAATTTTCCGTTTTTTTTTCTGGGCGTTCACATCTCTAGTCATACAGGACACATATTTGAAATTCTTTCTCTGGAAGGTACCCCCTGTATGGGGCCTAACTGTGTGGATGGCCTTGATCAGGGTGATCTGGCAACAGGGCCTATGAAACATACACCTGTTTCACCAGGGCAGCTTGCAAGTAGTGAGAGTTGTTGGCCTGATTGCTTCTGGACCCACTTTGCAGATGGCCTGCCAGGTATATGGCAGCTTTTTACCCTCAAGTCACCTGAAGAGCCAGTAAAGTTCCAGTATAACTTTTCGACACCTTAATCCAAGCAACTCATGGTTCAGTGCAGGTTGAACTTGCACAGGCTGCTTAGAATTGTTGTCTGAGCCTTCTGAGTCCCCCATCCTTGGCAAAAGTAACACTTGAACCAGCACATCATTTGTTGAAGTTAGCATTTCTCTCCAGTGTTTGTGTTGGTGGAACAGCTAAAAGTGTGCTTTTTTAATTATTATTTATTTGAAGAACTATATTACTTACAACCAAAAAATTGTACATAGAATCCAAAAAAGGTACATAAATGGTATATATCATCATCTAATATTTAAACTAAATTATATCAATTCAGCTGATATATTCCTACATTATATTTGTATCTCTTTACATAAAAAGTGTTCTTTTTTCATTCTTTCAGAATGATCATTAATTATGCATTGAAACATAATAGTTATTAGCTTCCTAAGTTCCAGCATCTTCTATCTTCTTGTTGATCTGATAATACAGTTGATTAACTGATAAAGTATACGTTGGAGCCCAGAAAACCATTGGGTCTATGCAAGCTTACAGTGTAAGCTAGGGGAGAATTCCTCCCCTACCCCATGACCTGCCATATGAGAGCACATACCTGACTGCTCCTCAGGCCTCCCAGCCTCCCAAACGTTATATATATCGAGCTAATAAATATGTAGCTTGCTACTATAATACAACATTACAAGATTACATTATATCAAGCTCTGTTTCACCGTCCTCTGTTTCTTCAGAGACATGAAACTTGCAACTTTTAACTGGAGTCAATGGCAAATGAGTCTTCCTTTTTGCAGCTTGAATTTTAGCTTGCTCTAATTGAGGCAAACCTAATGCAGATAACAAAGCTGATCCAGAAACAGAGTCATATGCAATATATTGAGTTTGCTGATATTCCACAAACATTTTGCCTGACCGCAACCAACGATATTTTATACCTGCTGCCTGGAGTTTAGAAATAATAGGTTTAAGTCTCTTCGAATCTTAAGCATTTCTGGGGGAAATACAAGTATTTTGCTACCTTGAAAATCCAAGACGCTCTGCTGACGTGCTTCCAGCAAGATTTTCCTCTTAGTCCAATAGTCTGCCAGCCTGACCACAATATCTCTGCCTAAAAGGGCAGCCTGGGAAGATTCTGTCGTTTTACCTACTCTGTACGCTCGTAGTATCAGTGGTGTCACTCCCTCTACTTTTAAAGAGGCTGCCAGCCAGGACGCCATGAAAATAGAAAGGTCAGTTGTTTCTTCAGCATTTAATGAGAAACCACAAAATTTCAAATGTTTGTCTCTTATGCGAGACTCCAGCATCATGGTTTTTTCTCTAGACCAACTGTCTTGAGAGGTGGTTCCAAGCTTTTTTTCCAGGGAGGCAAGTTTCTTTAATGCTGCTTCTGCTTTCTGAGCTGTTTGCTTATATTGAGACTCCAATTCCTCCATGCATTGGGCTAGAGGTGATATCATATCCATCATATCTTGCATTAGCTCTTGATGTTGTCTCCCCAATGCTTCTAATAAGAAGTTTGGTGTGAGGAGAGAGTCAGCAGTATTTGTATTGCCATTGCTTGAAGACGCTGAAGAAGTGCTGGCAAGTTCAGCCGATACAAAAAATTCCTTTAGTAAAGGAGCTCCCCCGGCATTCTTTTGCTTCTTTTTGTCCTTAGAAGCTTTAGGCGGCATACTTTCAGTCAGGTTTGTTTGAAAATAGTCAATTAGAGTTGATTTAAGAGCAAGAGGTTTGGGAGCAGCCGGTAATGGCTTCTGGTCAGCATGTGATCGAAGCCATGCCCCACAGAAGGACAACTTGATGTTTGAAATTGGGAAGTAAAGAAGAACAAGCAAGATCCAATTATGTGCAGTGTCTATGGCAAGGCCCTGTGGAAAACATCTGAAATATGAAGTCTGGGATATCACAAATGCCACACACCCCATGTCAAAGTGCTGCCATTTCTTTAATGTTCAGCCCCGATGTCCAGCTGAGTATAGTGGTAGCTATGTGCACAGCTCTTTTGCCATAGAGGGAGAGTATAAGCATTACTTGGTATTTTAGGAGAAATAGTATCTGTTTTTACCCATTTTAGCCTTAGGCCTAGTCTCAATAGCATTCTAGGTAAGTAATCAGCAATTAATTATACTACTGGAGTTGTTCTATGGCTCTTGTTTAAGCCATCTTACAATACCTTAGATCATCATTGGTTTAGATGTTTCAAAAGTTGCTTTGGTAGTTTAAGAAACCCAAAGGGAACATGAGTAGATCTATAGTGCCAGGCCAAGCACTATACCCTTCCAAGCCAGTGGACTAAGCAAGGTATAACTTTGCTTAGGATGGCATGCTTTCATGTGATGGATATTGCATATTGTACTATTTTAGTAAAATGTTGCCTGGGCTGTTACTATTGGACTTCTGATTTTTATTAAGCAAATCATACTTCGGAATACTACCTGTCTGACTCCATTGGATAATTCACTTTCTTTAATTTTGTTTCAATCTTTTATGTAATATATTTATTTATTTATAATCTAAATTTATAGACCACCCTTCTCTGCATACACAGGGCTCAGGGCGGTGAACAACAGTAAAAACATTCATAAACTAATGAAACAACCCCAACAGTTTAAATAAAATATGACTAAAACATTCTCTGGTGGTGCTAAAACATCAGAGTTTCAAATTGTATCACTGTCTCATGGGGAGGTAGAGAGGAAACGGGGGAAAGGGGGTGCCAGATAGGATAGCACCTGTCGCTGTCCTCAACGAGAATCTTGGCAGAACATCTCTACCTGGCAGGCCCTGCGGAACTGCATTAGGTCCCGCATGGCGCGGATGTTATTCAGTAGAGAGTTCCACCAGGTAGGAGCCAAGGCTGAGAAAGCCCGGGCTCTGGTTGAGGACAGCCAGACGTCTTTTGGGCTGGGGATCACCAGTAGGTTGTTCTCTGCAGAGCGTAATGAGCTTTGGAGGACATACTAGAAGAGGCGGTTCTGAAGATATATGGGCCCAAGACTGCTTAGGGCCTTAATGGTCAATACCAGAACCTTGAACCTGACTCGATAATTCACCGGGAACCAGTGCAGCTGACAGAACACTGGTTTATTATGTGCCGTCCATCATGTTCCAGTGAGGACCCATGCCGCTGCATTCTCGACCAACTGGAGCTTCCAGATCAGTCTCAAGGGTAGCCCAACGTAGAATGAGTTACAGTAATCCAGCCTGGAGGTGGATTACTGTGGCTAGGTTGGGGTATGAAAAGGAAGGGGGCCAGTTGCCTCACCTGGTGTAGCTGGAAAAACACCAGCTTGACACCATTTGTGATCTGGGCCTCCAGTGTTTGTATTAGGGGTGTGTTGTCAGTGTTGGTATTAGGGGCACACCATCAAGAGCAGGGACTTGGCACCTCAACCCTGAGTGTCCCCCCCTGGCCACAGAACCTCCGTCTTAGTTGGGTTCAGTCTCAGCTGGCACTTTTTCATCCATCCCACCACAGCCTTCAGTCCCTCAGCCAGATTTTGTGGGGTGGTGTCCGGGCAGCTGTGCATCAGCAGATACAGCTGGGTGTCATCAGCATACTGGTGACACCCCAGCCCCAAACTCTACACCAGTTGTGTAGAGGGCACATATAGATGTTGAACAACATTGTAGAGAGGACTGCATGTTAGGGGGTATCTAGTTGACACCCTCTCCCCTAGCGCCCCCCTTTGTCCCCGACCTTGGAGAAGTGAAGTAAGCCACTTCAAGACCACCCCACAAATTCCTGGGTTGGTGAGGTGGTGGATCAAGAGATCATGATCGACTGTGTTGAATGCTGCTGTAAGATCAAGCAGTAACAGCAGTCAGTAGAGATCATTGATGACGGCAACCAGCTCTGTCTCTGTCCCATGGCCAGGGTGGAAACCAGACTGGAATGGGTCCAGCACTGATGTGTCATCCAGGAAACTCTGCTCAGCTACTGCTCTCTCAGTTACCTTACCCAGAAATGAAAGGTTCAAGACTGGGCAGCAATTGGAAGAATCTGTAGGATCCAAGGGTGGCTTTTTCAAGAGCAGTATTACCACAGCCTCTTTTAATCCCTCTTGGTAGGCCCCCAAATCCAGGGACAGATTGATAATGTCTAACAGGGGGCTCTGTATTCCCTCACCGCTGGCTTTCACCAGCCATGAGGGACATGGGTCTAAGAGGCCTAACAGCACCCAAAATCCTGTCAACATCAGCCCAGGTGAGCCAGTTGAAGTTTTCAAGTACTGAATCCAAAGACAGCCAAGGGGCCTCCAGTTTACATACTGTATCAACGTTGGCAAGAAGGTTGTTTAAATAGTAGTTGATGGTGATGATGGTGATGTTTGTGTTTCTGCCAAAGTGTAAGGGTGATTGACCTCTGAGTTTGATCTTGATCTGACAAATATGTCATGTTGCCAAGTAGCATTAGATTTCCCCCCGCTGTTCTCTTATGTCATGCCATAAGAGTTTAATGGTCTTTTTAAATAAATATATTTTTATTGTTTGTTTAGTATGTTACATCGAATATTTGTAGCTATTTACAGTTTCACCCCTTTCCTCCCTCCCTCCCTGCCTGCCTTTGAATCTTAGTCTTTTCACCCCAGCCATGGGCACAAAGTCTTAATCTTCCACTGAATGTCTTTTCTTCTTTCTTTCAGTATCCAATCTAGGTATGTCTTCCATCTGGTCTTGATTTCCGTGGATTTTTCTTCCCATGTTGTTCCCTTGTTGGTTGATGCCACAATATCTGACTGTATAAAGTCAAACAAATAGTTGTGCCAGATTTCTATTGTCCATTTACTTTTGTCTTTCCAACCCAGAGCTATAACCGCCTTTCCAGCCAGTATCATAGCCTTAACTAGATTTAGAGTAGTCCTATCCAATAATGGGCTTCCTATTGTACTTAACAACATTAGATTAAAGTCTATAGTTAATGTTATATTGCATACTTTTCTAATAATTTCAATAATTTCCCTCCAGAAGGTCTTTACTTCTGCACATTCCCACCACATGTGTTCATACCAACCTTTAGAATGTTTACAGTGCCAGCACAGCGAACTCAATCCTGGAATCATATTAGCTAGCTGTGCTCGTGTCTTATACCATTTTGTAAGGAATTTATATTCAAGTTCTTTAAATCTGGTTAATTTGATATCTTCTATTCCTTTCATAATTTTATCAACCATCCTCTCTGTTATCTGACCTTCATGGCACCTTCTCTTTTGTAAGTATTCTGTTATTTTATCTTTATTTGTTAACATCTTTCTATATATTTTTCCTACCAGTCCCTTTTTCTGCTTGGCCATTTCTTTGTATATTACTTCCATTGGTGTGTCTGTCCAGAGGTCTTCCTTTTCGCTGATCATTTTAACTGTCTTATATAGCCCTGCTATTTTTAACCAATATTGTTTGCCTATCTCTTCTGTTATTTCCTGGAAGGGTTTTAGATTTCCACCACTAAACATATCGCCCACTCTATGATAACCTTTACTTTTTAGCATTTCCCACCATTTAATTTCGTGCACTTCCTTGTTGATAGTTTCGAGGGGTGCCCATCTTGAGACTTTTCCTAGCCAGTGGGGTTGCCATTTCTTCCAGTTTTCTAATGATGCTCTTCTAGGGCCTATTGTTAGTTTTAAGTCTTT
>NW_015159731.1:435946-447621 GCF_001447785.1 Gekko japonicus | reverse complement strand
ATTTTGGTTAATCTGTATCTCTTGAGGTTTGATGTTAAACCATGCACTCTTAAAGACCTATCAATTTTCTTTGTTTTTTTAAATCTTGGGCCTCCCTGGCTGTGGGTAATTTACTTTATTTATTAAGAAAGACCCTCCCATCCCTCCCTTTCCCTGTGGTTGAGACAGCAGTTTGGATGACGGCATCATCCCGTCTCCCCATCTTCCAGAGTATATGCACCCAAAACCTCCCCTTACATCTTATTCCTAAAGTTAGCTCATTAAACTTTTATATACTTCCCTTTATGAAGTTTCCTCGTAAGAATCCGTCCTCCTCCTTTTATTGTGTCTATTTGAAGTTCCTTCTCCCCGGTCATCCGCTGCCTCCATGTCTTCCTCCTCTCTCTGTTCTCTCAGGTCTTCTGTATCGATACCCAGTTGCCTGAAGAGTTCCTTTGCTTCCTTAGGGTTTCATGCTATCAACCTCTTGCCATCTTTAAATATTATTATTGAAGCTGGATACCCCCATGAGAATTTCACTTTGTTATCATATAGTTTTTGCCCATAAAGTCTCATTTGGTTTTTCGTCCTAATAGTTTCTTGGCAAAAATCGTCTCTCACCCAAACCCTTTTTCCCTCTGAAGGTCAAGTCCTTCTTTTTCAAGGTCTTACATACTTCCTGCTGTAACTTTTCTCTTGTGAATTTGATTATAACGTCTCGTGGGACTCCTCCTTCCCTTCTCCTTTGCAATCTATGGGCTCTTTCAATGTCTTGGGGTTGTATCTTAACCCCATTTTCTTCTAACCATTCTCTAAGTGTTCCTTCTAGAAGCTTATTGTTTATCTCTTCCGAAATCCCTGCAAAGATGAGGTTTACTCTTCTGTAACGGTCTGATAGCTCAGCAAGCTGGCTAGTTAGCTGTTCTATCTTCTGTTTGTTTTTTGTAGCCAGCTCATTAGCAGCGTTTGCCGTCTGCTTTGTTTCTTTAAGCTCGGCTGCCAACTCTGTAACGGCCTCTTTTACTGTCCTAATTTCAGCTTTTATCTGTTCCTGAGAAGTTGTCACAATATTTTGGAATGCAGACAGTTGCTCAGAAAGTTCTTTTATAGTCTTGGCCATTACTCTCACTATCTTCCAGTGAGTCTAATAAGAGCTGTGAGTTTGGCCTGGGCATTGCCTCCTTAAAGTAATAATAAATAATTGCTTTCTTACCCTCTGAAATCTCAAAAAGGAATTCCTGTGTTCTCCAGACGTTCATACGTCAATTTCTTCTTTTAGTTATCCTTGAAGGTGGACTAATTACATTCTTTTTGAGCTTTTAAGATAATAAATCTAAGGAGAGGTCAGGCAAGCTGCTGGCTTTCTCAGCGCATGTGTACAACTCTGAGTTTAATGGTCTTTTATATCTGTTTATCAAAGCTTCTGGAATCTGCACACAGTACAGAAGAACAATAACTGTAGGCAAAATAGTCATTCATATTAGAGAGTGCTTATATCAAGATTGGAAATGATATGTTTCAAATCAGCATTGTTATTGACTTCTCTGACTTTCTATAGGCAAATCTGTTTTACATAATTGTGTACAAAATAGGTAACAGAGAAGAAAAGCTGTATCTCCTGAAACTAAAATGTGGTTTATCACACAGGCTGGGCTGTTGCTAAGATACAAGTAACATCTGTGGAAAGAAAAATCGGTGTTAATTCTAACATAAAAGATGACTGTTCTCTTTTGTAATGAGGGAATGCACTCTCAGAAGGAAAAAGATTTTTAAAATTGGATAATTCTTTACTGTATCTTTGCTTTACTGTAGCTATTGGATAATGCTTTACTGTAGCACATTGCTGTACTGAAGGTACTGTTGCTACGTTTACCATAATCAACTTAAAATACCCCGTACCTGTAGTTCATGAATGAGTATGTTTCCAAAGAATGACATTTATCTCAGTGCTGCAAAGCAATCCTGATTCCAAGACTTGCCATCTCTCTTCAGATATTTTACAAGGTTCTGAGGCATGGGGGAGGTGGTGGCCTACACGGTATAAGAATTTCATTTCAGAATGTTGTGAACTTTGTTTCTTTTTTTTTCTTTTGCTGAAATTGCATGCAGGGCAGCAGGTAATAAGACTCCTTTTCCAGTTTGGTGTAGTGGTTAAGTGTGCGGACTCTAATCTGGGAGAACAGGGTTTGATTCCCCACTCCTCCACTTGCACCTGCTGATGTGACCTTGGGTCAGTCACAAGCTCTGGCACAGCTGTCCTTGAAAAAGAGCAGTTTGTGTCAGAGTTCTCTCAGCCCCACCCACCTCACAGGGTGTCTGTTGTGGGGAGGGGAAGGGAGAGGAGTTTGTAAGCCGCTCTGAGACTCCAAGTGAAGGGCGGAGTATAAATCCAATCTCTTCTTCTTCTTCTTTCAGCTGCCACTCCCAGCTACATGAGATCTCCTGCTGGGACTTCTATTCTCTATTTTTTATTTATGTGGCCAATTTATCTTCATTTTTAATATTCATAATTTCAAAAAACTTCTGTAATATGTTCTCAAGCTGTCTAGCAGTGTAAATACCTAGGTCCCATACTTTCCTTCTTGCTTCATGGTGTAAATGAATTAATTACTATTAATTTTAATTACTATAAACACTGGAATTAATTATTATTTATTTTAGCTTTCTTATTACTATTCTAAAGATTGCCAAACCTCCAGAACCCCGACCTTTTGAATGGGATTTAACTGCGGGGACTTGTAAGGCTTTCTTATTACAGTACTTACCAGTCCTTGCCTATATCAGTGCTTGTGGTTTCATGGCATAAACATATTTATTGTCATTGTTCGTGTATTCTTACTTTTGCCTCTTTTTGGTAGATTGGAGATCTTCATTTATAGTTCTAATGTCTGGTATGACTTAATTATTTTAATAAAGGGGATTATTTACGACAATATTTTTGAAAGCTTTAAGATAATTAGTTATAAGAGATTATTTCTTTTATTGTCATGTTTTTTCTACTACCAGTATCACATGTAACTTTTTATTGTGTATCATTTTTACAATAACTTTTAGGAGCCATAAAACGTAAAATTGAATTGGACTGGGGCACAGAAGACACGGAATACCTTCAAAAAGTAAAAACACATGTGGAAGGTGCATTGAATGAAGTGAAACCAGACATTATCATTTATAATGCTGGAACTGATGTTCTGGATGGTGACCCATTGGGAGGCTTGGCTATTTCACCACAGGTTTGTATAGCATAATATACTTTTTATAAATGCAAGAATGATACACTAGCCTGCTCTAACAATCAACCAATGCCACCATCACAACATTTGTTCTGACACACTTGTACAGTCCTGTGTATTTAAGCTCTTACTGTGCATTTCCCCTTGTTTTCGGTCCCAGCATCTTCATGCTTCTGTTTTCCCTGAAACAAGTATTACTTTCTGTCTGGGCCAACTGTCCCTCTTGGCTGTCCCCTTCTTTCAGAGCTGCTGCTTGGAGATTGTAATGGCCTTTTCTTGCCTTCCTTGCCACTGTGGAAGCAATGACAAGGCAAACATATACATACACTCTTTGTTGTGTGACTCTGGCAACACTGTTGTTTTATTTCCCCCAGTTAACAATAACAGTAGTTGGGTAAAAGATTAGGAACCACTTCAGTTTAGGAAATGAAGTGTGCAGAAGTGCTGCCAGTGTTTAACTCAGCAGTGCACTAGCCACCTATGCTTTAATGTAGGTGTAATCTGCTATATGCTTTTCTTGTGCAATCTCCATTCACTTCAAGGAGGGATCCATTTAAATGAAAGATGTGCCCTGTTAAAGAAAAAATATAGACTGCTTTTAACTGTAATGGTTAATTTAATTTTAGGAAATGTTTAACAATGCTGCAAGTGCAGAATGATGTATTGTGTTTAGAAAGCAATGTGTTTAAACACAAAAATTAAGGTAAAAATGAAATAGTTTGAATGTCAGTATGCAAGAAACATTAAATTCCCTCTGGACAATAATAATAATAATAATAATAATAATAATAATAATAATACTTTCAATTTATTAATCGCTTTCCCCAGTGGGCTCAAAGCAATGTACAGTTACACATTTTAGACAGGGGACTAACAATGTTCATACGGGATAGGGAAGACAACATATATTCATTTAATTGCACACGCTGTCACTGCACGGCGTAAACGTCTTCTGGCTTGGCTCAGTCAAGGCTGCTTGTCGACCAGGCTTCAGGACCCGTATGTCAAATTGCCACACTTCCACCGCCTGGCCGGAAACATCCACTGCAGGGATTTTTGTAGGCAAGAAGTTCTTCCGCCTTTTTCCGAACCTCGACCAGGACGTCCCGACCATCAGCTAACACCCTCCCACAAGGGAGATTGGTGTGCCCACCCTCTCTAAGGAGTGGTTCCCATTTTATCTACTTGCCGAAGCTTTCGAATCACTGGGTGGACGATGAGCTGGGGACAATGAGCTGGCTGCTCACACCAGCGCGGGGCTCGAACTAACACAGTTCGGATGTTAAGACACTGGGATACCTCTTACATAATTTCCACCTCATGGTGCAGCTGCTTATCATTTATTCATCTTGTTTGCCTCTCAAAGTTTCTTCCTTTAATGATACACTCATGCCCCCTTTTAATTTTGGCTGTCAAGTTGCAGCCGATTTATGGCAACCCCATGAGGTTTTCAAGGCAAGCAATGTTCAGAGGTTGTTTGCCACTGCTTGCGTCTGGACAGCAACTCTGGACTTCCTTGGTAGTCTTTCATCCAAGTAGCCAGGTCAGAGTCTCTCTCATTTAGTAAAGGTAAAGGTTCCCTTGCTCGAAAGCCAGTCGAATCCGACTCTAGGGTTGCGGTGCTCATCTCCATTTCAAAGCCGAAGAGCCAGCGCTGTCCGAAGACATTTCCGTGGTCATGTGGCCGGCATGACTAAACACCAAGGCGCCCGGAACGCTGTTACCTTCCCACCAAAGTGGTACCTATTTATCTACTTGCAATTTCTTGCTTTCGAACTGCTAGGTTGGCAGGAGCTGGAATTAGAGACGGGAGCTCACTCCGTCATGCGGCAACTTGGGTCTTGAACTGCTGAACTACTGACCTTCCACAGCCTGCAGTTCAGCGTCTTAACCACTTGAGCCACCGAAGCTCCTTCTCTCTCATTTACCTTATATAAAAACTCTCATACAGGTTGCTAAGTAGTGACTGCTCTTTCATCAGGAACTGTGTTTGTCTGCTTGATTGATTGAAGCAAAACAAGCATAACAAAAACATTGACAGTAATATGTTACTGCCTTAGTAGATAATGTGCTTGATTTGAGTTAGAGCACAGACATAAAGTTACCTGTCAGCACAGGTATTTAGTGAGGATTCTTCAGGTGAGACATCCACGTGTCTGGGCAGTCAATAATTACCAAAGTAAATATTAGAGAGCTCAGGGTTGTCAACCTTTTTGTTAATGAGAGTTACTGAGAGTTACTTCTAAATAATTAAGAATACTTTGAGCTACTCCTCTCCCCAGCTTGTTACCAAGTTTTGTTCTGTCCTAGAAATAGAACATGGACTAAGAAAAGCACCAAAAATGAAGTTATCAGCTAAGCAGCATAGATGAAAATTTTATGAAATAAGAGCTTTAAAAGAAAAAAAAAAGTCTACAGCAGATCTTTTCTCAATCTTTTACTGGATTTTCTAGGAGATTCATGAACTACTCTAGAGCAGTCAGCAATCTACTGGAAGTTCACAAGCTACCTGTTAGAGACCCCTGGTTGTAGTTACATGAACATAGAGGGTTTGGAGCCAGTCAGGATGGTTCTTGCCAGGTTTAGAGGCAGAGACTCGACTAAAATCCAGAGTTAGTTTCAAAGGTGGAAAGATAACTAAAAGGAGACTGTTATGCAAGGCAGGGATCAGTACAGCAAGAGAGCTCAGGACAGGGGTGTCGAACTTGTTTATTACAAGGGTCGGATCTGACATAAATGAGACTTTGTGGGACCAGGCCATGTGTGTCATAAAACGTAATGCCAGGTAGCAGAGATAAAAACTTTATAAAAGATACAAACGCAATTAAAGATATTTTTAATATGTTGTTGAAGGCTTTCACGGCCGGAGTTCATTAGTTGCTGTAGATTTTCCGAGTTGTGTGGCCGTGGTCTTGGCATTGTAGAACCTGACGTTTTGCCAGTAACTGTGACTGGCATCCTCAGAGGTATAACACAGAAAGATGGAGTACTCTCTGTGTCAAAGTTACTGGCGAAACGTCAGGTTCTACAGTGCCAAGACCATGGCCACACAACCTGGAAAATCTATAGCAGCTGAAGATATTTTTGTACTTAAAGTACAAATATGCTTAATAATCTTGTGATATTTTGTTTATTTAACAGTCTTTGATAACTGACATCTCCCAAACCTCCCCCCCCCCCCCAAGATGTCTGCCTAAAATAGAAAGGTTGGGGAATCGTGAGGTTTGACAATACAATTTTTAAAATAAAACATCAAGAAAATGCACAAAGATCACAGCATAAACTAAAAATATAAAATGCTCTGAGCTTAGGAACATAAAATGGGTGGGCATTGCAAGCTTCTCACCCCCCCCCCCCCGGGCCAGAAAAAGGGGAGTCCCCCCCCCGGTCTAGTAAGAGTGGCAGTGGCTCTCCAGTGTAACATCCCCCTTTGGCTGTGGGTTCCCAAGTTAGAGTACTCACTCATGCACCCGTTCTCAGGTCCATTCAACAGACAAGCTGGCCCAAAACATCAACCCTGTATTTTCAAGGAGACAACTCCAGAAAGAAACGGCTTCCACTATACAGACACTGGAAAGTGAAACTTCTTAAATTCCACTCCATTGAAATGTCGCAGCACAGTCAAAGTTGCAAAGAAAATGCAGAATGGATTTCCCATTAGTGTCTCTGAGCCCAGGTAGACTACTCTGGGACTGTAATGGCAGCCACTAGAGTGAAATGACAGGCCCTGGGAGTAGCAGACACGTTCTGGGATTGGAATGAGGGCCCCCAGAGTGGAATTCCATTCCAGAATGCTGCTGCTACTCCCAGGGGCTGTCATTCTGCTCTGTGCCTTGTCATTCCAGTTCCAGAACACAGATTTTATTGCTAGGGACCATCATTCTACTCTGGAGGCTGTCATTCAAGTCCCAGAGCACTGTTTCTATTGCTGGAAACAATCCCAGAGTAGTCTGTCTGGGTGCAGAGACCTTAATGGAAAATCTATTCCATATTTTCTTTGTAACTTCGCGAGCCCAGAAGAGCTTCCTGCCAAAGCAGGCAAAGACAAGAGGGAGGGAGCTGGGAACTTTGGCAGCCTCAAGCTTCAAAGGGTTGGGACAGGAAGGGGGGGGAGCTGCGGGCCCGATTAAAGCTGCTTCCTGCCCACAGGCCTTAAGTTTGACACCCCTGGCTCAAGACCTGCAGCTGATGAAGTGGAGGCTAAGACGGCTAGAGAGACAGTGGTGGCGTATATGCGACAAAGCTACAAGAACATCTTATAGGACACTTATGAAATCCTATGAGATGGCAGTCAAAGCCACGAAGAGAGAGTTCTAGGCGGCCATGATTGTATCTGCAAGCCCACGCTTGGCCCAATTGTTTAGAACGATTCAGTCCTTGACAGTCTTGCCACAGGGCAGACTAAACCCTAGAGAATTGGACATTTGCTGTGAGGCTTTTGCGAGCTATTTTGCAGATAAGGTCTTGTCACTTCACTATGATCTTCCCGCCACAGTTGAGACAGTGAGCGAACTCGAGGCTCCATACACGTCTTCTAGTCCAGTTTTTGATTATTTCTGTCTACTCAGTGTAGAGAGTGTCAACAGATTGCTCTCGACAGTACATCCAATCATGTGCAGCCTTGACCCGTGCCCCTCATGGCTATTTTTGGTCGATTATTTCGAAATAATTACAGAATGACAAACCTGATGAAGGACACGCAAACGGATAGTGTACTAGAACTCCGTCATTTGTAACTAGTACTGTATTACTTTGTATGTACTGCTAAGCTTTATATCGCATATTGTAGTGTTATTGTAATCTTGTTAATAATTGAATTCTAAACATTGCATATAAAAACCAACAAATATTGCTTAATTGTACACGGTGTTTTATTGTTTTACTGGAAAAACTTATGAGGCATTGAAGGATTTAGTCCTTTATCTATTACACTGGCTTACAATGTCTATTACAATGTCTAACAAACGTGGAAAGGTGCTTTCTGCTGACCTAACCAGGAATTTGTATCTGTGATTTTAGACTTTTCTAGAATAATTGGTTTGTGGATAGTAGCCTTATTCACTGCTGTAGTCTACCTTGTGAAAAGGGTAATTCATAATTTTCAGATACGTTAAGATGTTTAATCCCTATTTGAATTACCGATAATAAGACATGATTTTCTTTTCTCAGGCATAGAATATTATGAAACCTATAGACTGAAGCTTCATAAATTACAATGAAATCCAGTATTGATATTATCTTTCTTTTGTTGTAAATATGCAGGGAATTATTGAAAGAGATTTAATTGTCTTCAGAGCGGCTAGAAAACACAGAATTCCTATCTTGATGGTGACATCTGGAGGCTATCAGAAGAGGACAGCTCGGATAATTGCAGATTCTATTGTCAATTTGCACAACCTAGGGCTTATTGACAAAGAGCTTGTGTGTGGTGAAGCTGAAAACCCAAAGGTAGAACTGATTATTAGAGAAGGCAAGAAATAACAGCTAACCTGTCAGTGAATTAAGAGAATATGGGATTATTGTTTGATAATAAAACAACTCTCTAATTGTTTAATATTTAAACCAAGAGACAAGAAATTTTCCCAGTTCTTATAGAATTAATGTACTTTAATGGGGAAAGCTTTTAATTTGCCTATAAACACCAACTTAACAGTGATAATTGGTGATCCCACAAGGAATACTAATGTATAATTTATTTTTGAGGTATTAAGTGCTGCTTTGCTAATTAATGTGGATGTACATTCAGGTGATTGGTATGAACTCTGTGGGAATTCACTTTCCAGTTGGATATCCCTCAACAAGATTCAGTCCTAGACTCTCGGCCTCAAATTCTACAGCTGACAGCCTAGAAAATGAGTAGCAACAACTTAGGGGTCTTAACTTCTCCAAACTGGTCACCAATACACTATTTGCATACTCTAAGCTTTTTACCAATAAAATGTTTGATGTTTCCTGGACAGTGTTCTTAGCATAGTGCATTGATACCCATAAGATTTGAGTTGGATTTTCTTCAGGATGGTGTCAACAAAAGAATTGATGCCAGTACATTGAAATAACAAATATCTGCTATGTATAATATTCTAGACCAGGAAAAGGGCAAGCCTCTCTCCTAATACACACATGTGGTTTTCAAAAAGGGTAGGCTTTCTTAATATTCCCATGATTCATAGTTATTTATGTCCTTCATCTGTACACTACCACTGTCCCCAGTGGGGACCCAAAGCAGCTTACACTCTTCTCTCTCCTCCCATTTTATCCTCACAACAGCTTTGGTCTTAACTGCACTCCCTTTGAGCTCCTGGCTTTGTGCCCTTGGAGAATTGTCATTGAAAATGGCTTTCCTGATAGGAGCCACTTCAGCATGTAAGCTATTTGATCTTCATGTCCTATCTGTTAACAAAGAACTATATATTTTCAGTTATTTATTTGTTTACTTTTTTACTCCATATCTCCCCTGTGGGAATCCAAAATTGTTTATAACATAATCCTGTTCTCCATTTTATTCTTACAACAACCTTGTAAGGTAGGTTAGCGTGAGAGTATGTGACTGGTCCAAGATCACCCAATGAGCCTCCATGGCAGAGTGGGGATTCAAGTCCAGTACTCTAACCACTACATATGACAGGGTTTTCCTTAGAACAAATCTCATGTTCATGCCTAAAATCAATACAACCTTTTATAAGGCTCAAGAATTGGTTCTTCCTTCATTGTTTCTGAATCTGTCCCACAAAAAGGAGAGTGTGCCATGCCCTAGGTATTAAATGGGCTCTCAATTTATGACATTCAGCATAAAGATTGACCTACCCTCAACCTTCGGGGAAAGAAAGTTGACATTCACCATTAATTTTCCTTCTTGGAAGTTCTGTGGTGGGACAGTCTGTCGATCCATAGTACTGTTCTATGCAGGGGTGTGCACCAAAAACCCACCAAAACCTGTATTTTTCAGGTTTGGGTATATTGAACCCGAAAAATATAAGTATTTTCCAATATTCCTGAATCCCAGTATTGGTATGGTATTGGGATTTGGGAAATATTTGGGATTGCCGAATTTTTCCAGCTCCATTATACCCTATGAGGACCATTATAGTCAATGGTTCCCATAGGCTATAATGGAGAATCGATCTGGGCCTCGGGGGGGGGCTGTTTTTTTATGTAGAGGCACCAAGTTTGCATAGTTACTCGTGCCTCTCCTAAAAAAAAACCCCTAAGTTTCAAAAAGATTAGAACAGGGGGTCCAATTTGATGGGCCCCAGAAGAAGGTGCCCCTATCCTCCATTGTTTCCAATGGAAGGGAAAAGGCATTTAAAGGGATGTGGTCCCTTTAAATGCCTTCTTCAAGCTGCTGCATGACTCTGTGCTGCAGCAAGTTAACCCCACAGGCATTTAAAGGGACCACAGTCCCTTTAAATGCCTGAGAGTTCTCTCTGAAGGCATTTAGGATTTTTCGGGGTGGCCATTTTCAGATAGCCAAATCACTAGCCCCTTCAGTGATCAGCTGAGAAAATACCCAATAAATATCAATAAGGTATTTATCTGGTATTTTTTTGGTTTAGTTTATACTGAGTGCACACTCCTAGTTCTAAGGGACTCGCCCCATTTCAGGAAATGGGGATTTGGTCTTGGAGTTGCTGGACATCATTCTGTAGTTGGTTGTCTTGGGCAGTTAGAATCCAGTAGAATGTCCTTCTTTGCCATCCCTCAGAGCTGCAATCCTAAGGACACTCACTTTGGGAGAAAGCCCAATTGAATAATACAGTTTTGGAAGCATTTCATCCCATATATTACATTTTCTTGTAATCCAGTTTTTAGCATTCATGGCTCAAGAGTGCCTTTCCAGGCTCATTCTGGGGGATTCTGGGAAGCACCGCCCTGGCATTTCACATCTACAACTTCCCCTGTGACTAAGAGAAGGTGCGTCCTGGAAGTAAAAGCTGCCCCACCCCAGGACCTCCAAGAATAAAAATTTATGGTGTGCCAACTTTTTTGTCAAATGTCTCACACTGTGTGTAGAGTCTTAAGAGCAGTTTTTATTTTTTTATTTTTTGCCTTCAAGTGACAGCCAACGTAGGGCGACCCCATAGGGTGTTCAAGGCCAAAGATATTCAGAAGGTTTGCTATTGCCTGCCTCTGTGTCGTGACCTTCTCCCATCCAAATTCTAACCAGGGTCACCCCTGCTTAACTTCTGAGAACTGATGGTATCGAGCTAGCCTGGGCTATCCAGGGTGGGACTTTTTTATACCACACTTTAAAAATACAGTTAATATATCCACCTTTTACAGTTCTATCTCCTTCCCATTTTTCGAGGAACTCAGGATGGCACACACAGTTCTCTTCACTTCTTATCTTCACAACAGCTCTGTGAGCTAGGTTAAGTCTAAGACTATCCATTGAGTTTGTCTAAAATTATCCATTAAAGCTAAGATTATTTATTGAGCGTCATGGCAGGAATTTGAACTCTGGGC
>NW_015159731.1:423324-435907 GCF_001447785.1 Gekko japonicus | reverse complement strand
ATGCACACACAGATTGCTTATACTGGATTAGCGAATCTCATTCATTGTGATGCTTGAAGTGTAGTAACATGTAGAAAAGGGTGGCTGTTCATGGTGAAAGAGGGAGCGGCCCCAGAATACTTGAAATCTATTATATATGTACCAGCAGGGAATCTCAAGATTCATGGAAGGAGTGTGTAACTCACTGTTGTACTGTTCACTCATTTCTTCACCTCCCCTTCCTGCCACTCTGCCACCCCTCCCTCCGTTTCATGCCTTCCTGCAACTCTATGGGCCCACCCAGCTATCTGATGGTGAGTCTGAAGGTGAAGGGGGGGGGCTAGCTGCAGAGGCTCCAGTTCACCCACCTGCCTACTTCCAGCACCTCTGCCTCAGTGTGTGCAGGGAGGAGAAGGCTCCTGCTTACCTCTCCCTGCACCAGGCTGCCGTGGAGTTCTTTTTTAGAAAAAACACCACCACCATTCCTTTGTGAAGATTTGAGATTTTTCTGCAAACATAGGGGTGTCCTCAAGTTTGGAGGGGGGGGGAAATCTCCCCTCAAGAGTTCCATTTATTTCTTCTAGTGGCTACTTTATTTTTTTCTGGAGTGGGTTTATCAGTACTCTATTACCCAGATGTACTGTTTTTAAAATATGGCAAAGAGAGAACCACTGTAATATATCTTAGTTATATGTATTTTATTAATGTTAATATGTAACAATATGTGATACTACTGTATAATGTTATATTGGGCACTACATACAAACAGTAAAGTCTTGAAACATAGAATAACAACATTAAGCTGATGTAAAATAAAGTTCAGTTACATTTTACAGCTTCTATTCTGCTGTTTTTAAAGAACAGTATAAAGGTTTTTTTCTGTTATCATAACCCTTGTAAAAGTAATCAGGTGGGGGACAACCCCCTGTGATACTGTGTCACCTGCAACCACTAGTGGTATAATGAATTGGGGCCCTATGCTCTGTGGTGGATGTGCAAGCAGGGCAAGACGGGGGAGTGCTTAGTGGCTTTCCACTTAGTTCAGTGGGCGTGCTTCAACTTACACCACCTCTTTTGCTAACTCTGTATTATGCCATTGATGTGGGCAGGACTGAAGTAGAATGAAGAATAGGATACTGACTAAATCCTGCTTCCCTTAACAGCCATCCACCACCACTAATTCCTGGACTCACCAAGGTAGGGCCAAAATAACTATAGTGCTTACTGGCATAGATTCCAAAAGTCAATCAAGTGTTTCTTTAGGATCCACTGATCCTAAAGAAAGCATTTAGTTGGTATCACATATTCTTCAAGCTAGCATTGTGCAGGATGGGATTGCATTGCTAGTGTATGTCATCAAATTTTACCTTTTGTCTTAAAAGTGAATATAATATAAAGGCGCTCAGGTTTCATTTTGTTTTACCTTTTCGCACTTTCTAATAAGTTAAGGCTTGTTATTATAAGAAATCTAATGTAATCTTTAAAGTTAAACTCTAATTTGTTGGATAATTCCAGTCTTATCTTAACCAGTTTTATCAAACTTGGATTTCAAGAAAGCTGTAATATAAGGTGTTCCATCACTTTATTAACCAAGATTGCATAGTCATATTTAGTAAGGAATGTTAAATGGATATGGCTGAACCTTAAAAAGTCCTAGAGGATGCTGTATTGGATGCTGTAAAGGAGAATTGGGAGAGAGCAGGGGCAGAAATTGAGGCTATGTATGTATCTCAAATTTCCAACACATATCCCTAATTCTAGGATACTAATGCTGCTAGGGTCTACTTTCATTTTAGCTTTAAAAGTCCCAAACAAAGCACTTTTCCTTGAAACTTAATTAATTCCTCTACAACAATTACGCTTCAAATTGTTCAGGGCCTTTAAAAGATTTTAGCACCAGGACTTGGATGCCTGTACATGGTTCCATTTTGCTGCCTTATTGATAAGACAATGGGCCATCAAGTTTGTTAGAATGAATGACAGATACTGTATGAGAGGACCATTCTTTGGTTTTTGGATATTTATGGGTACAGTACTAGTTTATGACATGGTGTTTTAATTGTTCGTTTATGTTGTGTTTACCAGATATCAAATAAGCATCCCACGGTACCTGAATAATGTTAAGTAATAATAGATATATTTAACCTCAGCTAATACTAGTTTTCGATATGAACTAGTAATTTTAGAAGGATTTCCAACATGCTCTGAATGCTTCTTTTGTAGTCAACATTATTTTTACAAATAGTGAATGGCATAACTGTCAAAAAGCAATTTCCTCTAATGAAAATGTTTAAGGTACTAGCAAAATATTGAGAGTTATTTTTTCTACATTGTCTAATGTAATATTTAGAGATGTTATAATTTGAAATAATTTTATATGTTAAAATTGTATTGAGTTTAATGTTCTTATTTATTGATGACATTAAAATGTTGCTAAATTTTCTCCTGTGTATTCTTTCTCAATTGTCCATATTTGACATAATTCAAATCTCATCAAAATAAACACAGTAATTATAGAACCATTAAAAAACTATTTTGAATTCATTTTGGCTTTTACCAAAGTCATATTGAACTCTAGTCTTTAAAGTATCAATTCTTGAGTTATTTACCAGAAAAAATTACAATTGCTGTTTATTTGTTTCCAGTAGGATTTTCTTGACAAAACTTGCAACTGAGGGCTAAATTATGTATGATTATGAGAAAAAAGTGGAAACCTACAAGGACTTGTGGGAGGCATCTAATTTTCCTCTCCTCTACTATTTCCTCTTTTCCTTTCCTGAAAGCCCCAATAGCCTCTTCCCTTTTCCTACTTTGTTCTCTACTTGTAGGATTGCCAGCCTCCAAGTGGGGCCTGGAGATCTCCTGGAATCACAATGACTCTCCTAACTACAGTTCCCCTTAGGGAACTGTCCTACCTCAAAGGTCAAAATAGACCTGCACACTTCCCCCTACCTGTTTACTCACTGAAACCCAGCCTGGAATGCTGTGGTTGCCTAGCAACAGCCAATGAGGGAATCTGTTGTTTAAAGCTACATAAGCTCCTTTTATCATTTTGGTTTTGGTTTTTTACCCCTCCCTTTCTTTTAGATTTCACATTTTTCTGCAAACCTGGGGCCCTTCTCAGGTTTATAGAAAAATTGGTCTTGCCTGTTCACATCTCCAGATTTTGCTGTCTTTAGCTACCCTGTTTCCCCGAAAATAAGACCTACCCCAAAAATAAGCCCTAGCAGGATTTCTATGCATTTGAGGTATAAGCCCTAGTGTGTCTTCTTGAGAAAAAATAAATATAAGAAACACGGTATTAGTACATAGAACCCTGAATGGATCTCCCATTTTTTTTCTTAAATTTAAATTGCAGCTACCCTGGGGCCCTGATTCAAATATGTCCCATACCAGTCTTTCTTTGAGTGCCATTTTCATTATCCGAAATGGCCTCCCCCTTTACAAGCACCATGCAGTGTGTGTGTTTGTGTATTCCTTTGAAGAGCAAATTACAAACCCAGAGGGAGAAATTCACAGAATGGGAAAATAGCTTGGAGGGAGAAGAGTTACCCCGCTCCCCTGACCAACAGTCCACTAGTCCAACTCAGGGCCCTGTGAAGTTGCAATTTAAAGCTAAAATCTTTTTTACAGATCTTCTGTTACCACATTTACTTTGGCCCTTAATAACTGATTATTGAAACACAGCACTTGCACTCTACATACCAACATGTACTACTTGAGTTCCTATTGTTATACTATATTTGTTTTAGAAATGGGCCGTGTTACTCTAGGATCTGAACATCACAGAAATTTGGATTTCCCAGTTCCTCCTCTTCCTGAATTTTGGATCTGTCTTCTTGTTTGTTTAATGGGTCTGGACAGAGGATTTAAGAAGAACAGGCAAGATAGATGCCATCCTTTAAAAAAATTCTTCTCACCGTACAGATTTGTGGCTGTACTGTACACAAATGCCCAAGATGGTAGAAAAGTTATAAATTGGATTGTAGGTCCAAATTGATAGCAAAATTCATCCACTGGTCCTGTGGGGGTTTATTAAGATCCTGTTCCTGTACTAAAATTAGAACACCTACATGCCCCAAGGCACCTTGGTGAAACAAATAGAGTCTATGGACCCACTAGTACTTAAGCCCAAAGTTGTTATTTTGTAACGTATGCCAACTTCATTCTAAGGGCATGGAATATTAACTTTGCCATTGCCAGAGTTACACTTCTATCATTAACAGCCAAAATATATGGCAGATGGGAAACCTTCTCAATAAAGGCCATATGAAATAGGCTCTTATAGAAGAGTACAGATGGCAACTAAATAGAAAATTAGCTAAAGTTTCAGTTACTGCTCTGCCACAAGGACAGAGTCTCTGGGAGTGGCTAATACCGTCACATCAGAACATCAGAGACGCCAATGTTGGATCAGGCCAAAGGCCCATCCAGTCCAACACTCTGTGTCACACAGTGGCCAGAAATACCAGTGCCATCAGGAGGTCCAGCAGTGGGGCCAGGACATTAGAAGCCCTCCCACTGTTGACCCCCCCCCCAAGCACCAAGAAGACAGAGCATCACTTGCCCCAGAGCCCCTAGCTATACCTTGTGGCTAATAGCCACTGATGGACCTCTGCTCCATATGCTTATCTAATTCCCTTTTGAAGCCATCCATGCTTGTAGCACCCACCACTTCCTGTGGCAGTGAATTCCATGTGTTAATCACTCTTTGGGTGAAGAAGTACTTCCTTTTATCCGTTCTAACCCGACCACTCTGCAGTTTCATGGAGTGCCCACGAGTTCTTGTATTGTGAGAAAGGGAGAAAAGTACCTCTTTCTCTACCTGCTCTTTCCCATGCATAATCTTATAAACCTCGATCATGTCACCCCTCAGTCGTCTTTTCTCCAAGCTAAAGAGCCCTAAGCGCTTTAACCTTTCCTCATAGGGAAAGTGTTCCAACCCTTTTATCATTCGAGTTGCCCTTTTCTGCACTTTTTCCAAAGCTATAATATCCTTTTTAAGGTGTGGTGACCAGAACTGCACACAGTATTCCAAATGAGGTCTCACCATTGATTTATATAGGGGCATTATTATATTGGCTGATCTGTTTTCAATACCCTTCCTAATAATCCCCAGCATAGCATTGGCCTTCTTTATTGCAGTCACACACTGTCTCGACATTTTCAGTGAGTTATCCACTACAACTCCAAGATCTCTCTCTTGCTCAGTCTCTGCCAGTTCAGACCCCATCAATGTGTATTTATATTTAGGATTTTTGGCTCCAATGTGCATCACCTTGCACTTGGCCACATTGAACCCCATTTGCCATGTTGACGCCCACTCGCCCATCCTTGACAGATCCCCTTGGAGTGCCTCACAATCCTCACTGGTTTTCACCACCCTGAACAACTTTGTATCATCCGCAAATTTAGCCACTTCACTGCTTACTCCCATCTCCAAATCATTAATGAACAAGTTAAAAAGCAGTGGACCAAGTACTGATCCCTGCGGTACCCCACTGCTTACCACCCTCCACTGAGAAAATTGCCCACCTACACTCACTCTCTGTTTTCTATGAACTAGCCAGTTTTTGATCCATAAAAGGACTTGTCCTTCTATCCCATGATTTTTGAGCTTACTTAGGAGCCTTTGATGAGGAACTTTATCAAAAGCTTTCTGGAAGTCAAGGTAAATAATATCTATTGGATCCCCCTTGTCCACATGTTTGTTCACCCCCTCAAAGAACACTAACAGGTTAGTGAGACAAGATCTTCCCTTACAGAAACCGTGCTGAGTCTGCCTCAATAGGTTTTGTTCATCTATGTGCCTACTAATTCTTTCCTTAATAATGGTTTCCACCAATTTACCCGGTATCGACGTCAGACTGACTGGCCTGTAATTTCCCGGATCTCCTCTGGAACCCTTTTTAAAGATGGGAGTGACATTAGCTACCTTCCAATCCTCAGGAATGGAGGCAGATTTTAAGGAAAGATTACATATCTTTGTCAGGAGATCTACAAGTTCACATTTGAGTTCTTTCAGAACTCTCGGATGTATGCCATCTGGGCCTGGTGATTTTTCAGTTTTTAAGTTGTCTATCAGTTTTAGGACCTCCTCTCTCATCACCTCAATCTGACTCAGGTCTTCCAACACCCCTCCTGAAATCAGTGGTTCTGGAGTGGGCAAGCACTTCTCATCTTCCACAGTGAAGACGGAGGCAAAAAATGCATTTAGCTTCTCAGCCATTTCCCTATCATCCTTCAATACTCCTTTTACCCCTTGGTCGTCCAAGGGCCCCACTGCCTCCCTGGCTGGTTTCCTGTTTCTAATGTATTTGAAGAAAGTTTTATTGTTGGTTTTTACGTTTTTTGCTATATGCTCCTCATATTCCCTTTTTGCCTGCCTGACCTCAGACTTGCATTTTATTTGCCATAGCCTGTGTTCCGTTTTATCAGCCTCACTGTGACTAGCTTTCCACTGCTTAAAGGAATTCTTTTTACTTTTTACAGCCTCCATTACTCTGTTTGTTAACCATGCAGGCTTTTTCCTATACCTGTTTGTGCCTTTCCTAACCTGCGGAATATATATTTTTTGAGCTTCTAGGATCGTAGTTTTAAATAGATCCCAAGCTTCCCCAATTGTTTTGACCCTTTCTACTTTTCCTTTCAGTTTCCTCCCCACGTGTCCCCTCATATCAGAGAAATTACCCCTTTTAAAGTTAAAAATGGTTGTGTGAGTCTTTTTGGCCAATTCTCTATTTGTACAAATGATGAACTCAACAACATTATGATCACTGTTTCCAAGCGGTGCAATCACTTTTACATCTCTCACCAGGTCTTGAGTGTTACTTAGGACCAAATCAAGGATCGCCTCTCCCCTGGTAGGTTCCGTGACCATCTGCTCCATAGCACAGTCATTTAGAGTGTCTAGAAACTCAATCTCTTTTTCCCGACTAGAACACATATTGACCCAATCAATGTGTGGGTAGTTAAAATCACCTATTATTACACAGTGTTTTTGTCTAGTTGCTATCTTTAAGGCATTCATCATTTTATAATCCTCCTCTATCTTTTGATCTGGTGGGCGATAACAAACTCCCAGTGTTAAGTTTCCTTTTGGCCCCCCTATTTCAACCCATAGAACTTCCAGAAGCGAATCCAATTCACTTAGCCTCTCAATCTTTCTAGACTTTATACCCTCTCTGACATACAGAGCTACCCCACCTCCAACCCTTCCCCCCCTATCCTTCCGATATAATATATAACCGGGAATCACTGTGTCCCACTGATTTTCCTCATCCCACCAAGTTTCAGAAATACCCACAATGTCTATTTTTCCCTCCGACACCAAGCACTCCAACTCCCCGATTTTACCTCGGACACTTCTAGCATTTGTATAGAAACAGCTGTAATTTCCCTTACAAGTTAAGCCTGCATCCTTCCTCTTGCTATCTCGAGTCGTTGTCCGGCAGTCCATGTCACCAGCCATGGCCTCTGTGGACAATTTCAATCCACCTCCCTGTAGAAAAGCAACCGGTACCCCCTCACCTCTCTCAGATGAGCCAACCCGAACCAGAGACTTTTCATCTCCTGTCGGCTTTCCCCCAATATTCAGTTTAAAAGCTGCTCTGCCACCTTTTTGATTTTAAGTGCCAGCAGCCTGGTTCCTTCTCGGGACAAGTGGAGACCGTCTCGCCTGTACAGCTCCCTCTTGTTCCAAAAAGTATCCCAGTGCCTAACAAACCTGAACCCTTCCCCCCTACACCATCGTCTCATCCACGCATTGAGACTCCTGATCTCTGCCTGTCTCTCCGGCCCTGCGCGTGGAACAGGTAACACTTCTGAGAAGGCTACCTTGGAGGTCCTGGACCTAAGTTTCCTGCCCAGCAGCCTAAATTTCTCCTCCAGGACCTCACGACTGCATTTCCCCACATCGTTGGTGCCGACATGCACCACGACCACTGGCTCCTCCCCAGCACTATCTACCAGCCTATCTAAAACACGCGTAATGTCCGCTACCTTCGCACCAGGCAGGCAAGTCACCATACGGTCAGTACGCGGGTTCGCCACCCAGCTGTCTACCTGCCTAAGGATCGAATCACCCACTACCAAGAGCCCCCCTCCCACCCTGCTCAGGGATGGTTCCTTGGTGCAAAAGGAGAGCCGCTCACCAGCTGGGGAAGAGGTCCCTTCTGAGGGCACATTCCCCTTATCCTCAGCATGGTGCCCTGTTTCCCCTAGACCCTCATGCTCCCTGACAGCAGCGGGGCTGCCAGATCCAGAGTGGGACGAAGCTAACAAGTCCCCGAGAGTCTTTTCTGTGTGCCTAGCTGACTGTCTCTGCTTCTCCAGGTCAGCCACCTTGGCCTCAAGGGAGCACACACGTTCCCTGAGAACCAGGAGCTCCTTGCACCGAGGACACACCCAAGACTTCTGCCCAGTGGGCAGATAGTCATACATGTGACACTCCGTGCAAAACACTGGATAGCCCCCAACCCCCTGCTGGCATTCTGGCTTCATAATTCTTTTAAAATAAATAAATATAATCCCCCTTTTAAACCCTTGGTATTTATGTGGGTTTTGTTATCAAGTCAAATTATTTTACGGGAAAGACAAAGAGCCTAGGGCCTTGTCTTTCTGGCTCTTTTTGGGCTTCTTACAGCGCCCCTAGTCTAAGAGTCCCTAGGCTAAGAGCCACAGGCAAAGAGCCCTTTAGCTCACCCTTCGGCTCGTGCCAGAGGCTCGTGCCTCTGCCAAGGTGCTTCCTTAAATAGAGGCCTCCCCCAGCAGAGGTCAGGCAGCAGCTATTCAAATTCACAGCAACTGACAATTCTGTGAGTGGCAAAACATTTGTTCTAGCCAGGAAGAGTAGTTAGCAAAAAAGTGGAACCATTAAAAAGGTAAAATAATGTGGCAAAACAGGAAAATGAGGGGCTGAAAGGTCCCTCAAAAGAGAGGAACAATGTCTCTTGGCATCTAGATTGAATAGCCTCCTGAGCTAATCTCAGCAAACTAAGAGCCTTCTTTGTAATTTCTGGGACATCCGTGGGTGACAGACACTGATTAAACCCTAAACTGAGCAGCTTGTCTTCCATTAACTTATCCCAAGATGATTTATGGGAATCAAAATGGATCCATTCTAAAAGCTCAGGTAAGGACTCTTGTTGTACCAGGAAGTGTTTAAATTTTATTGAAGCTGCCCACGCATTAGAAAATTTTTACTACGGCCTGTTTTCAACAATAAATTAGAATTTGAGATGCATTTGGGGGTATGCAGAAGAGTGTGCAGGAAAGAAACCTGCACACTCTCCAACCTACTTAAAGCTGCAGAGATCCAAATATGCACTCCATATAGGAGGAAGGACAGGATTTTCGCACAGTAAACCTCCGCTGCCATTGGAACTGATTTATATCCATACTGAAAAAAGAAGTGCAGAATAGTAGTTAAGTGGACTTTCATTCCTTCCGAGACATGGTTAAGATAAGTAGCTGTAATGTATTCAGCCTGACATGCCCGGACTTGCCCGGGCTGGCCAGGCACAACTCTTCAATAGCTTCATGTCCAAAGACAATGGGTCCGTAGGATCCTAGCCGGCCCAATCAAAGGGCCAGCTTCTCAGCCGGGAGACCAATGGTCGCCCGGTTAATGTAAATAGCCTATCGGGAGTAGGGGGGTGTTTAGGTGTACTTGGTGGCGGGTTTT
Organism: Gekko japonicus; assembly: GCF_001447785.1. NCBI lineage: Eukaryota > Metazoa > Chordata > Lepidosauria > Squamata > Gekkonidae > Gekko > Gekko japonicus. Next base: position 426,243 of record NW_015159731.1, on the reverse strand, counting down.
CTGAACGGATATAACCAGCCTGCGAGCTGGTCCCTTCGTCTTTGTCCTGAACTAAATAAAGGTATGCTTAGCTGAAATCACTCTCCGTCTGCATACTTTTCACTGGCGACGAAGGTGGGATCGACGACCCCATGAACAAAGACCCGGACGCCAAACCGAGCCCCGCACCGATCACCGACGCCGAGACCTCCGGGAACCGTGCCGCTTCGCCTCCCAGCCCTCCGGCAACCGCTCATCGCGCAGCTCCCGGCTCCGCTTCGCTCCCTGCTGACCCCGAGAGCAGCAGCGGCCTCCACAACGCTCCCGACGCCATCGCCGTTCCAGAGGCCACCCCACCACGTGGCTGCAACACAATGGCGACCGCGACCGCAACTGAAAGCCTGCCCGCTTTCGATCTCTCCCAGCCCTCGCTGTGGGACACCTGGCTGGACACGCTGGAGAGCCGCTTCACCATCCACAAGGTGGTGGATGACGCGATGAAGAAGGCTTACCTGCTGAGCCACTGCGGAATCCAGACCCATCGGCTCCTCAAGGACTTAATCTCGCCCAAACTAACGAAGGACGAGTCATACAGCTCCTTAGTCCAGGCCCTGACCGACCATCTGGCTCCCAAACCCACGAAGTACGTGGAGCGGTTGGACTTCTTCGCAAGAGTTCAGGCCTCCGGCGAAACCACCTCCGATTTTCTGGCGGCGCTGCGGAGCCTGGCGACCCGGTGCTCCTTCCCCAGCCTCGACGATACCCTCCTGAACCAGTTCCTCGTCGGACTCCGGGAGCCGAAGCTGCAGAGGAAACTGGTGAGCCAGAACGATCTGAGCCTGGACAAGGCCATCCGGGAGGCCTCAGCATACGAACAAGCGCGACAAGACCGCCGCGCCAAGGCGGTCCACCGTACCCAAGTGAGCAGCGGCTCCGACGTCTCGGACCAAGAGGAAGTCCTACAACTCCGACAGCGGACTCAGCAGCGATCAAAACACGTATCCTCCAGGACCTCCAAGGCCCCGTCTCCAAGTCAGTGCGCCAGCTGCGGGGAGGATCACGAACGCAGGTCGTGCCGTTTCCGGAATGCGGTCTGCCGTTCCTGCAACAAGGCAGGACACATCGCCAAGGTCTGCCGGTCCAAGGGACAACGACCGAGATCGGCCACCCACCAGACCACCGCGGAACTGCCCCTGGAGCTCCACACCGTGTCGTCCCACTTTCCACAGCACCAGGTCTGTAACCTGCCCCCCGACGGCCCAAATAAAATGCATGTGACGGTCCTCATAGAGGGAGCCCCCTGCACCATGGAGATCGACACCGGGTCGACCTACTCCATAATATCCGCGGACACGCTCCGTGCACTGTGTCCTCGGGGGGGGCCACCACTACAGAAGTCACGGGGTTTCCGGTTACGGGACTTTAACAAAAACCCCGTGGCGGTGGTGGGCTGGGGCAAGTTCCGGGTCCAGTTTCAGGGTTTCAAGGGCCAACTGGACCTACTGGTTGTGGACCGGCCCCTCTCCAGCTTGTTGGGACTGGCCTGGTTCAAGGCCCTGGGGCTCTCCGTTACGGGCATCAACCAGGTTGGAGCGCAGGATTTCGGGGCGGTGTGCGCAGAATTTCCCCGCATCTTCGATGGGACCCTGGGGCGGTACACGGGCCCTGCCATTTCCCTGGACCTAGACCCCGCGATACGCCCCATCCGCATCAGGGCCCGGCTGCCCCCGATCTCCATGAGGCCGAAGGTGGAGGCCGAGCTCGATCGCCTAGTTGAGCAAGGCGTGCTAGAACCGGTGGCGTCGGCCCGGTGGGAGACCCCCATTGTCACACCACTCAAGCCGAACGGGGACGTCCGCATCTGCGCGGACTATAAATGCACCATAAACAAAGCCCTGCAGCCCCACGCGTACCCGGTGCCGGTAGTAAGCCAAGTGCTGGCAGCCCTGGCAGGGGCTCGGGTGTTCGGCAAACTGGACTTGGCCCAGGCGTACCAGCAGCTACCGGTGGACGCCGCCACGGCCGAGGCACAGACCATTGCGACCCACAAAGGGGCCTTCAAGGTGCACCGCCTCCAGTTCGGGGTCTCAGTCGCGCCGGGGATCTTTCAATCTTTTATGGATTCCCTCCTTAAAGGCATCCCCGGAGTTCAGCCGTTTCTAGACGACGTGCTGATCGCCGCGCCAGACCCCTCGTCCTTCGCAGACCGTCTGAGGGCCGTTTTACAACGCTTCGACGCGGCGGGCCTCAAGGTGAAACGGGAGAAGTGCCTACTGGGGGTGCCGCGGGTGGAGTTTCTGGGCTTCGCGGTGGACGCCGCCGGCCTGCACCCCTCCCAGGACAAGGTAGAAGCCATCACACACGCCCCGGCCCCGAAGTCCAAAACGGAGCTACAGGCGTTCCTAGGCCTGGTGAACTTCTACCACTCCTTTTTGCCCCTGAAGGCGGCCGTCGCGGAGCCGCTCCACCGCCTCCTCGACAAGTCGGCGCAATGGGCCTGGGGGCCACCACACGACGCAGCTTTCCAAACAATAAAGGACCTCCTGGTCTCTAATGCGGTCCTCGCCCATTTTGACGAGGCCCTTCCCGTGGTACTGGCGTGCGACGCTTCCCCCTATGGGGTCGGGGCGGTCCTGGGGCACAGACTACCGGATGGTCGCGAGGTCCCGGTGGCCTACTACTCGCGGACACTGTCGTCGGCCGAGCGCAACTACGCGCAGATCGACAAGGAGGCGTTGGCAATCGTGGCAGGGGTGAAAAAATTTCACCACTACTTGTACGGCCCCTGCTGGGCCTCCTCGCACCCGACCGGCAGACACCGCAGATAACCTCGCCCAGGGTGCTACGCTGGTCCATCTTCCTGGCGGGGTATGCGTACGACCTCGTCCATCGGCCCGGAAAGGCGATGGGCCACGCCGACGCACTGAGCCGCCTGCCCCT
>NW_015159731.1:388580-421611 GCF_001447785.1 Gekko japonicus | reverse complement strand
TCCGTGAGGAACCCGAGGCACCTCACACCGTGGTGCCAGCCTGTCCTGCCTCCTCGGCGCCCTCGTCGGCCCCAGGCCCCTCGGCTCCCAGGGCCCCCGAGACCGAACCCATCGCTACCCCGGTCCGTGAGGAACCCGAGGCACCTCACACCGTGGTGCCAGCCTGTCCTGCCTCCTCGGCGCCCTCGTCGGCCCCAGGCCCCTTGGCTCCCAGGGCCCCCGAGACCGAACCCATCGCTACCCCGGGGCCCCGACGCTCGACACGCCCCAAGAAGCCACCCGCCTACTTGAAGGACTTCGTCTGTGGGTGCCTTCTGAACCAAGGGGGGAGGGGTGTAATGTATTCAGCCTGACATGCCCGGACTTGCCCGGGCTGGCCAGGCACAACTCTTCAGTAGCTTCATGTCCAAAGACAATGGGTCCGTAGGATCCTAGCCGGCCCAATCAAAGGGCCAGCTTCTCAGCCGGGAGACCAATGGTCGCCCGGTTAATGTAAATAGCCTATCGGGAGTAGGGGGGTGTTTAGGTGTACTTGGTGGCGGGTTTTCTGAACGGATATAACCAGCCTGCGAGCTGGTCCCTTCGTCTTTGTCCTGAACTAAATAAAGGTATGCTTAGCTGAAATCACTCTCCGTCTGCATACTTTTCAGTAGCCCATATGTTGGAAGCTGTAAATGGAACCCGAGGTAACAATACACATTCACTTGGTCTATCAAGTGCCTATTGCTTATCCACAACTGACTTTTATAGAAATTCTTGCTTTCTGAAAGACCAAGATCTTTGATTTATTGTAGTTGATAACCAGCTGATTATCCTGACAATATTTTGCCATGGTGCAAAGTAAACATTTCAACCCTACTTTTATACAGGATAGTAGCATAGCATCATCTGCATACAATAAAATCGGCAAGTGATGAGTATGCACTTTAGGAGGATAGAAGTGTCTATGTTTTAGCTTAAGAGGGAGGTCATGTAGATATAAATTTAAAAGATACGGGGCAAAATACAGCGTTGTCTGATGCCTTTTGTTACTGGGATTAGGTTGGAGTAGTTTCCAGTAGCAGGACCTTAACTAATAACAGTGATTTCATAAAAAATAATGGTCTTGGTGGCATGTGCAGCTATTCCAATTTGTTCCAGAGATTTGGGTGAGAGATTGAGTCAAATGCAGCATGCAGATCAATAAAAGCTGTATATAGCTTCCTTCTACGAGATATATTTGTCTGCCAAGAAAGAAAGGGTAAAGGCATGATGAAGCATAGAGGAACTCTCCTGGAAACTGATTTATTCTGGTCATATTACAGAGGAATTTGTCACACACTCACAGAACAGAACAAATAACTGAACTAGACCTAAATTAATCAGTCATCTCACACTAAATTAGAAGGCACATTTATTATTATTACATTTATTATTTATTAATTGAACTCATACCCTGCCCTCCCCCACCAAGGCAGGCTCAGGGTGGCTTACATAAAATTCCATATATAAATACAGTGAAAACCAGTCATAAAACAACCATAATTCAAATTGATTATCATAAAGTTCTGGAACAATGATCTAATAAAGTGCTTGAACAGTAGATTTCCGAGTAGCAGTGCTATTTAGGTGACAATACGGTCATGTTGGTATTCTCAACCAGCTCAACGTTCAGTTTATTTGTGCAGTGGGCACAAGCTATGGGTGGTAATGCTAGAGCACAGGGTCACTCCTCAGATGTTTGATGTGGCTCCTTGATTGATGGCCTGGTGGAATAGCTCCATCTTGCAGGCCCTGTGGAACTGTAAAAGGTCCCACAGGGCCCTGATCTCTTCTGGGAGCTCATTCCACCAGTATGGAGCTGCCACTAAGAAGGCCCTGGTTATAGCTAGCCTAGCATCTTTGGAGCCCAGGAGGGCCAGTCAATTTTGGCACCCTGAATGTAGTGCTCTCTGGGGAACGTGGGGAAAGGCAGTTGCTCAGGTATGCCGGACCCTGACCGTAAAGGGCTTTAAAGGTAAGAACGAGCACCTTGAAGTGAATTTGGTATGTTATCGGCAGCCAGTGTAGTGCTTTCAGCACAGGCTGGATGTGCTCCCATGTAGAGAGACCCATCAGCAGCCTGGCCGCAGTGTTTTGCACTAGCTGCAGCTTCCAGATTTGGGACAAGGGCAGCCCCATGTAGAAAGCATTACAGTAGTCCAGAGAGAACCTTTATTTGGCATACCATAGATAAATCAAACAGGGGAGAGTTTAAGGGTAGGTACAAAGAACAACATCAATCAAAATTCCCAATATCTCAAAAACACAAAACAGTCCTAACATGGTTTACAAGATTTACAGAGTATTACTCTTGACTTCCATACATAGGTCAAAAATTCTGCGACAGATAGTGTTGTTGCTGGACTCATGTCTGCTAGGAAAAAAGATAAGTCCCTATCCAGAAAGTCTCTCTGCATAGGGAAGAGAGGATGAATCAGGATATTGCGCATAGCGGAATATTTAGGACAGCGAAAAAGAATGTGGGTAACAGAATCAGGTTCCCCAAGATTACAGTTGCAGAGTCTATCCTTATACGGGACACCCCGTATCTCAAGGTGACCATCACATGGATCACTGTTGCCAAGTCGTTACATTTGAGGAACAAACTGCCTAATCAGCTGAAGATAAAAGGTTGACTTGGCAGTGGCTGCTACCTGGGCCTCCATTGTTAAGGAGGCATCCAAGAGCACTCCCAAACTCCTAAGCTCCAGCCCTGGCACCAGCTATTCCCCATCAAAGGTCGGGAGTGGGATCTCTACCCTTGGAACCCCTCCCCCCCGGCTCAGGCATAGGACCTCCATCTTTGTCAGATTCAATTTCAGTCAGCTCAGTCTAAGCCAGCCAGCCATGGCTTGTAACGCCCGGTCCAGATCTTTCAGTCTAGAGTCAGACTGGCCACCCAACAACAGAGCTGGGTGTCATCCGCATACTAGATTGCTTCTGGGCATTCTGGGCAAGGGGGCACATATAGATGTTAAATAGCATTGGGGAAAGCACTGCCCCTTGAGGCATTCCACAAATCAGTAGATGCCTTCAGGATAGCTGTTCCCCTAGTGCCACCCTTTGTCCCTAACCCTGAAGAAAGGATGCAAGCCATTGCAAGGCAAGCCCCTGGACTCCACTGTCGGCAAGGCAATGGATTAGACTTGATAGTTGACCATACCAAACACTGCCAACAGGTCCAGCAACAACAGCACTGCCGATCTGCCTCGATCCAGATACCATCCATGAGGGCAACCAATGCCATCTCCATCCCGTGTCCCGGCAAAAGCCGGACTGGAAGTGATCTAAAGAAGAAGAAGAAGAAGAAGAGATTGGATTTATACCCTGCCCTTCACTACCCAAAGGTGTCTCAGAGCGACTTACAAACTCCTTTCCCTTCCCCTCCCCACAACAGACACCCTGTGAGGTGGGTGGGGCTGAGAGAACTCTGACACAGCTCTTTTTCAAGGACAGCTGTGCCAGAGCTTGCGACTGACCCAAGGTCACATCAGCAGGTGCAAGTGGAGGAGTGGGGAATCAAACCGGGTTCTCCCAGATTAGAGTCCGCGCACTTAACCACTACACCAAACTGAAAGTGTCATCCAAAAACTCTGCAACTGGACTCCCACAACCCTCTCGATTAGTTTGCCCAAATAAGGCAAATTGGAAACCAGCTGGTAATTTGCCAATTTGGCCAGATCCAGTGATTTGTTTTTCAAGAGGGGATGAACCATGACGTCCTTAAGTGCCCCAGGGAACAGACCCTCCAAGAGGGACTTGTTGATAATCTCCCATTGTGACCAGCTTTAATTAGCCATGATGGGCACAGATCAAAGAGGCACGTGGAGGAGCGTACAGTTAAGAGCAATTTGTCAACTTTCTCAAGGTTAAGTGGACTGAAATAATCCATAACCTGACTAGAAGATGTGAATGGGGCCTCAAGTTCGCTTACTGTCTCAACTGTGGCAGAGAAGTCGTGGCGGAGCGACAAGACTTTATCTGCAAAATAGCTTGCAAAAGTTTCACAGCCAATGTCCAAATTCCCTAGCATTTAACCTGCCTTGTGGCAGGGTAGTCATAGACCAAATCTTTCTAAATAATTAAGCTGGGTGCGAGTTCGCAGAAACAATCTAAGCTGCATATTACTCTCTCTTTGCAGCTTTCACTGCCATCTCATAAGATTTCATAAACATCCTATACGATGTTGTAGCTTTGTTGCAGGCACACCACCACTGTCTCTGTAGCTGTCGCTTTATTAGCCACGACTCCTAGGTATACCAAGGTGCAAGCCTAGAGAGAGGGCACAGAGGACGTCAGGGAGTAATCTCGTCAATGGTTGCAAAAAGTCAACTGTGTCAATCCTCTACAAGCTCATCTAACAAGCCACCAGGGGGCATTGGATCCTGCAAGGCCATCTGAAGCCACATTGGGGCTATTTGACTCTGTGGGCAAGCTAAAATACACTCACTGCCCAAACAGGGTTGGGGTTTAACATTCAAACAGGTCCTCAGGGCAAGGGTGATCCGGTCCACTGTGATCCGGTCCACTGTAACCCCCACCACGAAGATCAAATCAATTGTGTGTCCAGCCTGGTGAGTGGGAGAGTCCCAGCACCACCATGGATGACACCAGGTCTGTTGCCTGAGTGGAGGTCTCATTGTCGGCATGGACATTGAAATCACCCAAAACTATCGGTCTAGGGTGTTCCACTGCCCAGCCCAACACAGTCTCCATCAGGGACAGCAGGCTATTAGCCAGTGCGTTAGGCAGTTGGTACACCAACCAAATTGCCAGACTCTCCCCGGCTTCCCACACTAGGCCAGCACACTCTATGCCCATGATCTTCGGTGGTGGGAGCACCCTAAAGATGTAAGCCTCCCAACTGAATAGAGCCACTCCCCGCCCCATCCCTTCGTCCACGTTGGTGAAGGACCGATAACCCAGGAGGAGCCAACTGGGAGAGAGCTACTGTCTCCCCTTCTCACACCCAGGTCTTGGTCATGCATGCCAGGTCTACTTTCTGCTCAAGCAGAAAGTCCTGAAGGACCATGGATTTATTATATATAGGCCTGGTGTTACACAACACCAATGTCGGAGGGGCGTCATTTGTCCTAGCCCCACTGCCAGCAACATTTGGGATGGGATGCAGGTTGGAAGGAGGCCAAGCTAGGCTGCTTCTCCGTCCCCTTCCTTTAGCTCCATGCCTGGTCCCACTGCTATATTTCCCAGGAGCACTGGAATCCCTTGCCCTGTCATCATCACTCCTAGCGGTCTTTGTAGGCCTCAGACCACCAGTGGAGCTGGTTGACACTACACCTAAGTATATGCTACCCATAATAGTTTACAATTCCCAGTGCTGCTGGGTCCTCAGCTACCTAACCTATCCTGCCATAACCCATTCCAATAATTGATTGCTAGATAATCTCCAGTTCCTCTGGGCTGTATAACCTAAATAAAGGCCAGCAATAATGAAAAATATTTTTGCATATACCCTAGTTCTAATTTTAACAAATAACAAAAACATCAATTCATTCTACTCCTACTAATCAATTGGTTAGACTATTTCTATTGTCAAATAATTAATTCTATTAATTTAAAATAATCAACATAATTGAATAAAATAACTTAATTCAGCTATTTAGCGAAATCATCCAATTAGCCCGAATTAATTACAGCTTTAATAATTTATCAAAACAATACCTTTCAGTTTAATTAGGACTACTAAACACTCCCTCTGAAGTCAAAGAGAAGAAGTGATTAAAAGAGCAAAAACAAAGGGAGAAAAAAATGAAAAAATATGATAACGAATAAAACTCCAGCAACGCAGCACAGTTCTTGCATGTCTTGCAGCCAGCACACACACACACACAAAGACCGTAGAAGCTGATTAAAATTAATCTGTTTAAGGTTTAAAAGCTCTAAAAATCTAAGACCTTAATTGTTTCATAATTTCATTAATTCATTAAATACATAGGGGAAGAAAAAATTAGTAAGGATAGACTGATTCTTCTGTTTGACTTCATTTTTAAAAAAGCCAAATAAATATGTCTATAAAACCTTTAAAAAATTGCACAGAAAGAGCTAAATAACAGAATAATATAAATAAATGTAAATGTAATATAAATAAATAATTGGGTAAGGTAATTTCCTAACCAAACTGTAACACATAAAATGTGAAACATAAAACTCAAAATAAACTCAAATGAACATGTAACAAGTAAATATATAGCCATCTACCCAAGGCTCAAACTTCTACTTTCAAACTTCTACTTTCACTAATTCAAACACACACTAATAGAGGGGAAGGAAAAGGAAAAACCTTCAAGCCACTCCAAACACACCGAAACAAAGAAAGGAGAAGAGACTACAGCACTGAGTTTCGGGGGGTGGGGGGATAAAAGAAAACAGAGGTAGAAAACTGCAAACTAACTTAGCTAAGGCGAAGATAAGAAGCTGGACAGAAAGCTAAAATAAAATAAAACTCCCAAAAGATGAAGCACGGCCTTGTGGCGTCCTAAAGTCTCACACCACCTATCCACTGTATGCAGAGTGCACATGTGATCTCATTTATTAGGATTTTGTACGTATGTTTGCATTTATTTAGTTACTTTCCTATTCAGATCTCAACATGAGAGAATAAAACTGGTCTGCGGATTCCATTTGTGGGTCTCTTTGATCATGACAGAAGAATTTATGGCCATGGGATATATGAAACAGGGTAGTCCTTATTACAGAAGAGGTGGCTAACAGTTACAGCTGATTGCAAGAAGTAGCTGATTTTTACTGGTTCTTCCCAGTACAAAAGATACAAATGTTCTTTTATTAAACAAAAAAGTTTTGAAATGTAGAGAATAACTGAAGCAGTGGCATGTCCTGCAAAGTAAGAAATATGGGTCATTAGGAAAAAGGAAAAAAATCAATTTTGAATTTAAAAAGACAAATGAAGGTCTATTGATCTTGCAGCACTACTCTAAAGTGTTCATGTATCAAAGATGTTTATGCCATATACTGCTGGTATTATTCAAAGTTATGCTTGTCTTTGAACATTTCTGGTATAATTATTCAAATGAAAGCACAAAATAACTTCTGTTATAAAATATGAATTATCAGAAAGTGAAAATGTGCTAGTATAAAAATGAGTTTGGAGTTTATAAATAATTGGAAATATGTCCTCCTGGTGCAGTGCATTTAGAGGTGTAGGCAGAAAGCCCAGCTTAGTTGCCTATTTATCCATTCTGACATTAAGACTGGGTAACATTTTGTGCATATGCAAGTCAAGATTAGCACTCCCATTGTCTTTAATGAAACAGGACTGCAGCCTTTGTGAAAAGTTGTGCTTTAATATTTAGGTACATTTCCCCCTTTCTATTGCTAGACCAGTGGTTCATTCAGCCATTTTTGTTTCATCCAGTAGAGTGAACATTCATGTTAATTAATACTTGCTTTGTGCAGCCATTGGCCTAAGTATGGGCTAATGATGAGAGCTCTACAAATCAGTGCACTCCAGTCTTCCATATTCATGAGCCAGAACACTGTCTGATGAGAATGCACTTCAGTACTCCCCAAAACCTCTGTTGCTTTGAGAAGTGTTGCATGTGTTTTGCTATGTAACAAAAATTTGCTATGTAATGCCTGTGGAAAGTATTCATAATATACTTTCCAGATTTGTGATAACCAGTCTCTTAAAAAACATTCAGAACACTACTAAACTTAGAATAGTTTTCCTTAACACACTTTGGTTGGTGTTCACAGTCCTAATACTATTAACATAGATCTTTCACATTGTTTCGATATACAGTTATGGATGGCAATAGGAAGCAAGGAATACAGTAATAGTTATGAACTAAAATTCTGATTGAGGCTATATTTCAGGCTATAAATGTTTTTGAACTAATTTGTAATAAATACGTGTATTTTTGATAATTTGTATATTTATTGATTTTAACATTGGGCCCCCGAATTTGTATCCATTTAATCTTTCAGGTTCTTAATTCATTGGGAGGGGGTTAGGTTTTTGTTCCCCTCCTTCTTTCCCTCCCTTTAGGTGTTCCAGTAGGTCAGAACTCAGAGGTAGCAGGTACCAATCCAGAATGGTGATTTTATCTAGGGCTCAGTAGTAGTTGCAAAGACAGAGCTCTGCTATTCTTCTTCATGAAAAGTACAAGAGCGGAGGTGGGCATGATTGAAGGAAGGATGAACCCTCGCTGCAGGTTTTTGGCGAGGAAGTCTTGAAGTGTGGCCAACTCAGGTTCCGATAAGGAGTACATGTGCCCTTCTGGCAGGGGTGTGCCGGGGACCAGATCTATGGTGCGATCATACAGCCAATGGGGTGGAAGTTGATCAGCTACCTTTCCCTCAAAAACGTCCTTGAAATCTGTATACTTTTCAGGAAGTACGGGAGGCCCAGATGCAGCAGCAATGACTGTGGCCTGATTCAGGTGCAGGCATGGTTCCCGAAACTGGAGATCTAACTGAGCCTACCCGATTGTGGGGGCATGGAGGACTAGCCAGTATAACCCCCAAATGAGAGGAAACTGGGGCATGCACATGACATCGAAACTAACTGTTCCCGGTGCTGTTGGATCTGTGATGTGATTGGTTGAATCTCATGAACCATAAGACACAGGGAGGGGAAAACAAACTTGACCCAAAAAAATGGATTCAAGAAACCAAGGGTAAGAAATAAGTCTGATAAAGGGCCAATATTAAAAACCTAGTTGAAACTTACAATATACAAAAATACATATATTTATTAGAAAGACAGTTAAAAACATATAAGGGCCCAATGAAAGCCTCATTAAAAAGTTCAAGTGGCCTAAACACAAGGGCCAATACGCATGACCTGACGCGTTTCCACCCTATTGGGACCTTCTTCAGAGGTCAAACAGTGTTGAGGTACACGTAACAATAATACATATTACAATAAGATAACCAATAAGTTAATACTAGACCAAGAAAAGGAAGGCTATAGAAAAAAGACAAAAAGATAATTTAATATGAATAATCAAACTTTTTTAAAAACTTACAGTGTAGTTAAAATGTCTATTTTACTTACTTGAGCAGCAAAATCTATAGACACAAGACAAAGATGTTTGTGAGGCCTCTAAAGATGAAAGTCATGTGTCTGGTGCCAAATGAACAGCTGTTAAATTAGAACATCTAAAAAATAAAATATATTTAAAAAGCTAATGCAGTAAATTAAAGCCAATATAATAGCAGAAATCAAAAAATTAATAATATACAAATTACCTTTCAGTTTAGGCCCAAAAAGCACTTGTGTGGCTATCTTAATCAGATCTAGAGTGTCCTCAAGCAAATAGCAGTGCTATTGAGTGGGTGTGGTTAACCTTTATCGTTTGGTGCTGGTTCTATGGCTTTTTGCCTTAATAAATGCCTGACTGACTAGTTTGGTCCTGGATGATGCAATCCTAGTAAAATGCTTAGTCATGGCTGATGCAATCCCAAGGGAGTGCTTAGTCATGGTTACACACAGGCCCTCCAGGAATGTGGCAGCAGACACAGACATTTGTATATTATTGAGTATTATTGCCCTGCCCTTCTGCAATATAAACAAAGGTTGCTAGCAAAGCACCAATTCTTCTCCTCAGGAGTCAGGCGGGGACGTGTGCCACCCAATTGCATCAGTTCATCTTTGTCTTCTGTTAGAACCCCAGGTGTAGGGCAGTTAGGTAGAGCCGGCACTAACTTCCCTAAATCCTGGTGAGAGTGTATTCTAACATGAGCTTGTTTCCAGCTTTCCAGCCACCTATCAGTCTCTCGGCATAACAATATCAAAGCCTGCAAGTTGGCAAGGTTTTCTACCAGAGCAACCAGAGCAACCGGATCCAGAATTTTGTCTGATTGCCCTTCTAAGAACTGATCTACAAGGGCTGCCTCATGCCACCCTAAATCCTGGGCCAATAGTTGGAATTCAGTGCTGTATTGGGCCATGGTACCCTTCCCCTGTTTTAGGGCACAGATTCTCCTATTGGCATTTTTAGCTTTCAGGGGGTTGGCAAAGGCAGCAGTAACATGAGACACAAAATTTGGGAAGTTTTCCAACAATGGAGACTTGGAGAGCTGCACAGGTGCAGTCCACTTGGACACCTGCCCTTTTAAGAGGCTGAGAAGGAAACAAACTTTTACCTTATTGGTGGGAAAATCTCTGGTCCAAAGTTCCATGTAGAGTTGACATTGGGCAAGAAAAGCTGGGAATTCCTCCATATTGCCCTTGAATTTTTCCAGGGGATTGACCGGGAACCTGTTAGGTGGAGGTGCAGCAGGTGCAGCATGGAGAGTGGCAGTCTGTTGCTGTAATGTTGCCAGAGCATGAGTAATTTGCAGCACCTGGGCTTTCAGCACCTCAAGGCTCCCCAGGGTAGCTGCAGCCTCATCCATGACTTGACATTTGTTTGGGGTAGACGCAAACTGTTGGAAGTCAGGCCGGGGGTGATGCAGGCCACACCATCAGAGCATGGAATAAGGCAAGGGCACCAACTCTAGCAGCATAGTCAAGGTCCAGTCCAAGGTCAAAGTACAGAGTCAAGAGCCATCAGTAGTCCAAGGGTCAATCCATTCAGCAAGGTCTGGAAGTCCAAGAGTTATCTATGAGCAGGTTCAAGTGTGAGACAAAGACAGAGTCAGGATACAGTCCAAAGAGCCACAGGAACAAGGCCGGATCCAATGCAGTGATCACACTGTCAGAGAGATCTCAGCTGGTTGCTTCCAAGCCTAACAGCCTCCCTTGGCTGGTTTTTATAGCCATATGCTGCTCAAGAATAATCCTGCAGTTACTCATCTTTGTTATCAGCAAGCAGCTGGTATCAGGCCAGGAGGTGTGCACTTTATTTTCTCTCCTGTAGCTCTATTCTTAGCCTCCTTCTGCGTCACTCTAAGAATGTGGGTGATACTGGAGGGCTAGAAACAACCCAGTTTCACCTGTTGGATAGGGTCTGGTGGGTCTCAATGGTGCTGCACCAGCTGTTGGCTGTGAACCCTAACAAGCCTGCAGCTCATCTTCCTGCTTGCAGGCTTCTGCTGATTCACAGCTGGCTACATGGGGCTCCTCTTCTCCTGAGGAATCCTTGCTGTTGCTGAGCCCTGTCTAACCCATGACATTAGCTCAAATAGAGCATTTCCTTACATGGAATGATGTCTGCTCATGAAACTGAACCTTCTCGCCTCCTCCTCCCACTGCAACCCAAAATTCCACCCAATTTTTGCCCAGGAACAGTATGAGAATAGAATTTGGAGATACAACAGGACAGGGGTCATTTCGTAGAAAAAGAGCTAGGGAAACTCATTAGCATAACTCATTAGCATATGCCACACACCCTGACATCACTGGAAGTGTGTCATAAGGCCACACACCCTGCCCCCAACGATCCCGCCTGCCGCCGCCGGCCTTGCAGCTCCACTGCCGAGCCCCATGAGGGGGCCGGCGGTGGACCTGCAAGGCTGGCAGAAGTGCAAAGAAGCCCCGCGTAGGCCCTCCCTGGCCCCAGGCAGGCAGGGGTGGGGAGAGGCAGGGAGGAAGCAACTTACCCTCCCTCTTCTCCTGCCTCCTCCTGGCTGAATGAGGGCCGGAAGCGGGGCGGCCGGAAGCAGGGGGCGGGGCTTCGTCATGTGCCCCGCCCCCCGTACCTCACCCGGGGGAACTGCAATCCCCCGCGTTCCCCCCCAAAATGACCTCTGCAACAGGAAGGGGGAGCTGAGAAAGTCACAGCCTGTGGACAGAAATAGTTCCATCCACAGAACTCGTCCTTTCAGTCCAAGCCTGTGTTTTGATTAATAATGCCTTGGCAACCATTACATACCAACTTCTAATATTTTTCTAACCAATAATTAGCAAACCAAATTACCTTAATTTTATCACTTAATTCATATCCAAATATTGGTACTTAGATTAAAATATATGTATTTAAACAAGACAGAGCCACAGAATGTTTTGTGGATTCTGGAAATTGCAAATTTGAAGCAGTCAGCTTTCAAAAGCATATTAAAACCTTTGTCTTAAGAAAAAAGGGAAGACAGTAACATAAGCCTGCGGTACAGACAGCCCCATCTGTAATATATTGTAGTAAGTATTACAAAATGTAATTTAGGAGAAATCTGTATTATTAAATTGTAGCTGAATGAAACTGGTGCTGCTGCTGATTTTGGAAATTCTACTAGCCAGCTGTTTTATGCCCTTCCCTGGATATCCCAGGATAACCCAATCCCGTCAAATCTTGGAAGTTAAGCAGGGTCGGCCCTGGCCAGTATTTGAATGGGAGACCTCCAAGGAATACCAGGGCCATGATGTGGAGGCAGGCAATGGCAAACCAACCTTGTAAGTCAGCTGCGACTTGACAGCACTTTTCACCACCACCTTTGTTTTATAACTGAGCTCAGCAGGTCACCGGCTTTGGTTTGCAATGTCAGGTACTCTTCAGGCCAATGGCTTAAATCATTGGGTTACAGCTAACCTACCAGCACACCTGGAATTAAACATCCCTGCTCGCCTGGACTGTGGAAGGAGGTGACCCCAGAAAATGTACATGTACACACAGTGCACACCAAAAGATAAACTTCTGAAGTAAGAGAAGAAGTGGTGGTTCATGCGGAGTGTTTCATGTTGGCTGGCTGGGTTAATGGAGCTTTGCACGATGTCGTGGCGGCGGAGGCCCAGCAGCAGCCAGCCTTGCCTATGGAACTGAATGTTGCGAATGAAGGGACTGTTCAAGTTGTGATGATGGCGGCAGCATTGGACTGGACTGGACTGCTGAGCCAAGTCCTAAGGAGAAGGCAGCACAAGCCGAACCAAGAGCAGCCAGATTAGCTAAGGAGGGGTGCAAGAGATCTTTGAGGGTGAGAGAAGCATGATGAACTGTCGGGCAGGGAAAGGTGTTGAAAGGGAGAGAGCTGGATGGGGTTTATCTGTGGCTTTAAAAGAATAGTGGGTTAGAACTAGGGTTGCCTACTCTGGGTTGGGAAATTCCTGGAAATTTGGGGGTGGAGTCTGGGGAGGGTGGGGTGTGGGGATGGGAGGGATTTCTCCTGGCCGACCGACCTCTGTAGCCTGGAGACCAGTTGCAATTCTAAGAGATCTCCAGGCCCCACATGAAGGTTGGTAGCCCTCATTAGAGCATATGAGAGAGAGCTGATTGATGGGTTCACATTTTGGGTGTTAAGTCACTCGCTTAACAAAGAAGTCGGAGAGTGATTCAGCAAGAACGCAGCTTTATTCTTCAACTCGAACACAACTCCAACACGGAGCAACATCTGATAGCCAGAACAGAACAGTTCAGCTTTTATACTGCAGCAGTCCTGTTTTAAACTCTCCCGGCTAATGTAGCCACACCCACTGTACAAATACCAACCAATACGGTTGTTCAGATAAGGACCAATCATGGACGTTCCCGCTCAGGGAGCTTGCTGTAAAGTGATTGGCTAGGTGCTTCCTGGGCTAGCAATACGATTGGATGGATTTGGATCCTAGCCCAGGACGAAGCTTAACATAGCTTTTCAATCAGATGTTTCACAACACATAATGCATTCGATGGCAGTTTATGAATACATTACATTGGGATTATCTGCTTTGCATGGATTTGAGTTCTGTCATGCATTTACTGATGTTCTGCAGCTGGGCTTATGCTACTATTTCTTGCTTTTGTGCTTGTATAACAGTTGGGAGTCTTCGACTAATCTGTGTGGGCCTGATAGAATGTATGTGTGTATAATTTGATGGTAAGGGACTTGTAAGCATATACAGAGCACTAATCCCCAAGGTTAGCCTCTTTACAGTTGGCTGTACAAGATTTTTGTGTTTGAAGAACTGGCAATCCTATGACAAAAGTAGGCTCTTCCTCATGAATCTCAGGCTTTGGGGTGCTGAAGATGTGATAAACCCTGCTTATAAGTCATGATCAGAAACATGTGCATCTAAGGAATAGACACAATCCTATTCCCTTATAAAAGTGCCCTCCTGGACTGCAATTCTAGTCTCTTTATAAAAATGCCCTCTAACATTTCTGTTTTATACCATCTGTGAAATAATAAAAGTGTGGGAGTCTTCCTGCCTTCCTTGGACAGGCTGTGCCACAATGTGGGAGCCACAACAGAGAATGCATCTGTATGGGAAGATGCTGAACTTACCCATTTGCAGGGAGGCACACTCAGAAGGCCTTTCTGAGGCCCCGGGCACACGGGCCGGCTGAAACACAGCTACTCAGAGCCGCTCCAAACTTGATACGCCGCGGCGGGATCCCACGGATCCCCTAGCCGCGGCGCAGCACTCCCCGGCACGCTCAGATGCCGGGGAGGAAAAGTCCGAGGGGAGGGGGGAGGCTGCCGAACTGCGCATGCTCGGGCATGCGCAGTACGGCTGGGGGCCGGGATGCGGCGGCGCAAGGACGCGCCGCCGATCCCACAGCCCTGCCTGCGCCGCACCAATGGATGCAACCACCTAGAGAGGTGGTTGTTTTTTGCGGCGCAGTTTGGGCCGTTGGGACGGATCAGGGACGGAGACGGCACGCTCGCCAGATGTTGAGGTGAGATCGCGCCTGTTTGCTCCGCCCCAGTTCCGTCCCGCTCCCGGCCCAAATGGGCTCGTATGAACGGGGCCTCAGATGAGCAAATCTGTTGTGCCAGTGAGAGAGGAATAATTGTGGTCTGAAAAAGAGCGCTGCTGGTGATTGATGTGGTTTTTGCATTCTTTCAAGTGTCCACAGAACTTCATCCAACACCCTCTGTTATCTATATGCCTTGAGGCATCTTCATATTTTATGGGAAGCATCAAGGGTGTAAATGACTTATGCTTCTTTTCTGAACTTCCAAGGTAACATTTGAATGGGAAACACATGCATCTCTCTTGTGAGTTACTCAGAAGTGCTAAAAGAAATATACCTCATTCTTCCTTCTCTGGAACTTCTGGTAGTATGTAAAGTTGCTAGAAGATGTACGACTAAGGGAAGAAGCAGTATAACAAGTAAATTAGAGGAGCTGTCTAATGTTTTTAAATGGGACTCTAGGGCATGTCTGTCTGTTGTCAAGCAGGGGAATGAAGAAGTTTATGCACTGAATAATGCCTGTTGTTTCTCATACAGTTGCCTCCAAAGAACTCTTAGCTATTGTAAACTTGGCCAATCACCTGGGCGCAAGGTATTCTGCTTCCTTCTAACCCCTTCTTTGTGATGTATGACAATGCTAGTGCAAGAATGCATTTAAGATAATTCAGTATGAGGGCCAACTGGCATGATCATTCAGGCATGTCAAGTGGTGCCCATTTGGAAACCAGAGCTCTGGAGTGAGAAGACATTAAGGAGAATGTGGGAGGTCTCTTTTGGCTGTGGCATCCACCAATTAATTCCCTCTAATTAACTGGATCCCTGCACTGCTGAAAGGAACAGCAGCTGAAGAGGATCACGGACTCCAGTAGATGGATGCTATGCACCTTATCTTGCTTTCACCCTTCTGTTAAAGTCAGTTTCCTTCTTTCTCAGAGTTTCTAATCTTTTCTAATATTTGCTTCTCGCATCATGGCATCTACTCTGATCCTGTTTTTGTTCCCTCCTTCATTGGAATCGCTACTTGCCTCCCAGAAAACAATTGCCTCCAACATTTTTATCTCTCAACCATCTACTTTCAGCAAAATCACCTTAAAGGCAGGGCCATAGCTAGCTTGGGGGCCATGGGTGGTGCCCCTGCCCGTATTCACAATGCCCATGAATCTGGAAGGAGCATGCAGCCTGCTTCCCAACTCAGCCCCAGCTCCCGCCAATGTGGCTCTGAGCTTATTTCTGTTTTTCTACTCAGATCATAATGTTATTCTGCCACTATTGTTTTGATTTTACTTGGCTACCATTTATGTAATTTTAATGACTGGTTGACATGTTTTAGTGTTTAGACCTTTGGAAAAGCAGTGATGAATTAGTCTCAAAGTATTCACACACACATAAAATTGTGTCTGGTGGTGGATTACTTTCTTCCAGAAAGAAGGTATCATATAAAAATTTAAAATGCATGAAATAAATAAAAATGAAGACATAATAAATTCACGATGAAGCACAGATCAAACCATCTCCACTTGCCCAATTTACAACAACATTTTGTAAGATATATTCCAAATTCTATAGCTAATGGATACATCAGTGAAATGTGGGGTTTTAGTATGTTAGTAAAGTAAAGGTTCCCTTGCTCAAAAGCCAGTCGAGTCCAACTCTAGGGTTGTGGTGCTCATCTCTGTTTCCAAGCCGAAGAGCCAGCGCTGTCCGAAGACGTTTCCATGGTCATGTGGCCGGCATGACTAAACAGCAAGGCACACGGAACGCTGTTACCTTCCCACCAAAGTGGTACCTATTTATCTACCTGCAATTTCTTGCTTTCGAACTCCTAGGTTGGCAGGCGTATGTTATGTGAGCACTAACCCATTGTTCCTACATGGACTTCTGTTACACTGCTACCCCAAGATGATCAAGAATCTCTTTGTGTCACCTGAATATTTCCATAGCAGTGTACTAGATCCTCTAGTCATGCTTTCCCCCCTCATGAGGTAGGAGGCGAGAAGGCAGATCTTATTACATTCTATAGTTATAGTATCATTCTCTCTCCCTTATAAGCAAGCTGCACTTGCACTGATCTTGTACAATTTACCCTGCCAAACTCAATCTAGGGGAGAAAGGCCTGTGAGCGTGAACTAGCAGTCTGCCTGCCAATGTATTTGTCATACATAGATGGGTAGATAAATAGTTGGCTCATTTTATACACACTTAAATAAACACTGAGCTTTGTGCTTTTATAGCATTAGCATAAGCAAGTCTCCAATCTTGATCGGAACACCTGCACTTGGAGAGCCTGAAAAAGCTTAATGTTACATTTTTGCCTTGCTTTTACATTGCCATTCATTTTTATTTTAATCTTTTGCTGGGGGGGTGGTAGGAATTTCAATAAACAACCTCTGGTAGACAGTAACTGTTTCTGCAGATGTCTTAGAAATTAATGTACTTCACAACCCTTACCCTGAAAATATTGCAGTTCTCCGATGTGGATTCCGGAGATTATTCCCATTATTTTCCAAGATATTTTGCTGATCACACAAACTGCAGTAAATTTGAAAGCCCAGACAAATAAAATAATAATAATAAGCTTAAAGAAGTATTTCTGACATTGACGTGTCTGGTGTAAGAAGCAGAATGATAAACTGTGGTATAAGACCATAAATAGAGCATAATATCAGGAGACCAATAGCTAAGCAGTATTGGCTTAATTTTTTGTGGACAGCCTTATTTGGGGGTGTTCTAGTTTTGGATTCCATTCATTGGGCAGTGGCTTGGGATAGATGGCCAACACGGCCCCTTCCAAACCTATGAGTCCCCTTTTCTTTAACATCATTTTATTATTTTTCCATTTCATAGTATTTTGATTGCTCAAAGATATATCTTCAGGTTTATGGAAACATATTTCTTTGGATGTTGGCTGCAGTTCCAATAGGCATTCCTTTACTATAATGATTTCCTTTACTTTGACATAGTTTCGATGTCTCTGTCATGGAACTAAACTGTTAAATGGTTGCTGACTTTTATGGACGTCATTCAGAGAGAAAAAATTATGAAAATGTACTGATTACTGAGATATTACATATTAATTAGGCTAAGGCCCCACAAACTCTGAACAATTTTAAAAAACAGAACAAAGACTTGATAGCTACAAACACATGCCACAGATAGTATGGCTTGGATCCCATGAATTGCCAACAGAAACAGCTAATGGTCTGATATCATTCTTACTTTCCCCTCCACTCTGGAGACTTTCCTGACTCTGGAATTAGCTGGATTGAGTGACTTGCGTGCACTTATAGTTGTATCAGGTGGATAGCTGTAGAGGGGAGGGGAAATAGAAGACATTATCCCTTTCTGTATCTTGTGTGCATGGAGCTCCACTCATGGAAGAGAAAGAAAAGAATGATTTTGCCTTCTGCCTCCTCCCCACTGCAGCTGCCTGACCTGCATGGCTCTCAGTGCACACAAAGTCTTCAGCCCTGGCAATAAATTTTTCCAGGGTCAGAAAGGCTCTATGTGGAAGGGGAAAGCAGGAAAGATCCACAATCCTTTTGCCCATGCAGCATGGGATCAAACCCGATATATGTATAAATGCGGAAGAGGCTATCAAAACATAGGCATTTCAGATACTTTCTGTTTGTTAGAAATTATTACATAAATACACTGTGAAATGGTCATCTTTTGTCCCTATTATTGTTTCTAGATTTAAATGTTGTGTTGGACTGAGTCTTGCAGTTTTGAGTGAGCAACAAGAGGGAAACGGAGGGAGGGGCTGAGAATGACAGGGTTTTATTCTTATAAAAGCAGCTGAAACCTCCATACAGCCCTAGTTTTACATGCCTTATTACTGATTCTGTCATAATGTGGTTTTCATAAAATGCTTTGCTTATTGATCAATTTATTGGGCCTGTTGTGAGTTAGCAGAGAGCACTGTTGCATTAATGAAGACTATGCAAAGAAATAAACCAACACCTGTCTTGCAATCCTCTTTTCATTTTTTAAAGTATAGCCAAATGCTATACTTGTCTGCTGCCAGGACCAACACTGCCATCTGACCTGGGTAAGCGTAGCTGTTGTGGGGTTCCCGGGCGGGCCAGGGCCAAGTCCCAGCAACCCTGGGCTGGGACACTCCCCTCCATTTCGCTGTCAGCCACAGGCTCTGCATCAAAGTGTCTAGAGAGGTAGTGAAAAGGCAAAAGAGACATATACCACTGAAGGCTCTCCTTTTTTACTGTGGAATACTTTATCTCAGATGGTTGAAGTTTCCAACTGTTAAATAGCACCGGCCGTTTCCTGGTGTCTCCCTCTTGCACGAGGGTTGCTCTGATCCTTGACCAGGGTGCTTCTGTGTAGTGTATGAAATGGTACCTGAAGTCTGGAGTTTGTAAAACGGGACCCCTGGACAACCTGGTCTGGAGGCCTTCAAAGGTGTCTTCTTCCACTCTTCCCCACTGAAGTCTGTTGGGCCTCATCTTCTGTAGGCAGTTGGTGAGGGGGCTGGCTACTGTCGCAAAATTGGGGATAAACTGGCTGTAGTGTCTGACAAATTTTAGGAAGCGCCGGACTTGCCTTTTTGTTGTTGGGTGTGGATGATGCTCCAGGGTCATTATTTTATCTGCTAAGGGCTTCAGCTGACTGTGCCCCACCAGGTACCCAAAATACTTCAGTTCCTGGAAGCCAAGTCAACTTTCCCCCAGGTTGGCCTTTAACCCTGTCACCTGTAGTACCTGCAAGTGGGTTTCCCAGTTGGGGCTGCATATGATTATGTCATCGATATATGCATGGGTGAAACTTTCACATTGGTCTAGCGCCTTGTCCACTAGGTGCTGGAAGGTGGTCACCACCCTGTGGAGCCTGAAGGGCATCCTTTTAAACTGGAATAACCATTGGGGTATCACAAAAGCCATTTTCTCCTGGTTGGCAGGGTGCACCAGTACCTGCCAGTAACCTTTCGCACAGTCTAATGCCGACAGGTACCAAGCTGTTCGTAGTTCGTAGTTGGTCATTGAGAAGATCCATACTCAGCATTGGGTAGGCATTGAAGTGTGCCAGTTTATTCACTTCTTGGTAATCCATGCAAAAACGCATGCTCCGATCAGGCTTCAGCACCAACACCACTGGGCTTCTCCAGGCACTTTGTGAGTACTCTATGATGTCCAGCTGCAGCATCTCTGCCACTGGTCCCACTGGTTTTGCAGCATGGGTCTCCACCACACCTGTGCCACTTTCCCTGGGGGGGTGCTGATCCAGTGCAACATCAGGTAGGTACACCCGGGGGTCGTGGAGAAGACCCTGGGATGGTCATCCAGTACACATCAGAGATCTGCCTGCTGTGCATCTGTCAGGGCGGTGTCCAGTGTTGGCCCCAGGAAAGGTCCCATTCTTCAAGTCCCCCCCGGGTCCTCCACCAGGTTCCTGGCATCTGTGGGCTCTGGGCGGGGCCACCACTCATTAGGTCATTGCCGTGAATATGTTTTCGCTGGCGAGGAATGGGTGCTGCACTGTACCTAGTAAGAGACCAGTCCCAGCATCTTCATGACCTGGTAAGGCCCCTGCCATGGGTCCCCATGGGGCTGGACCATCACTGTCTAAGAGACTAGCACCTGGGCTTCCACTGGGAAGGTGTGGAGCTGGGTCCCAACATCATAATGCCTCTTCTGGAAGTTATGGGCATTTTCTAAGTTAAGGCTAGCGTCCTTGTGGATCACTGCCAGACGTTCCTGTAGCTTACACACATATTCATACGAGGCCTGGTCTGTCCAAATGGAGTTCAAATGGGGAGAACCCTGTTGAAGCCAGGGGGACTTTGTGTAAGGTGAAGAGTACAGGATCAATGAACAGATCCCATGCGGTGGGTTGCTCATGGCCCATTTTCCTCAGCATGGCCTTTAGTGTCTGATTCAGCCTCTCCACCAACCCATCCATCTGGGGATGGTGGACCGATGTGAATAACTGCTTGATCTGGAGAGCCTGACAGACCCGCTGCATGAGCTGTGCTGTGAATGGCGACCCCTGATTTGTGAGTATCTCAAGTGGCAAGCCCACATGCAAGAAGTAGTGCCTGAGGGCCCGGGCCATGCCCACACTTTTCATACTTGGGAGGGGGATTGCGTTCAGAAGAGGGTGGCATAATCCATGATTACTAAAAGATACTGGGATCTGCAGGGTGTATGAGGTAGGGGTCCCATGAAGTCCATGGCCACCCGCTCAAAGGGGGTGCTGATCAGGGGCAGCAGGGCCAGTGGGGCCCGTGGCTCAGGGTGGCTTGTGACACACTGACAAACTTTGCACAACTGGCAGTAGGCCAGCGCGTCCTGGGCCACTGTTGGCCAGAAGAAATGAGCCAGTACCCGGGCCAAGGTGTTCTTGAACCCCTGGTGTCCTGCACACGGGTGCTTGTGGGCCACCCGCAGGACTTCTTGCTGGTAGGGGTAGGGCACCAACAACTTCCACAGGGGCTGCAGTCACCCATTCAGCTCCTGGTACTACATGTCCCCCTCCCTGACTATCCAGGGAAGCCACCAGGTCCAGCGGGGGTCAACCACCTGGCTGTCACTCACTGTGACTCACTGACAGAGGCCCACCAAGGCCTCATCCCACTCTTGGGCATCTTCAAAATGTGGGTTCCACAACCACAAGTCTCTGAGGTCTGCCTGTCCATCATCAGTGGGGACATCATTGGCATTGAGGGCATGAGGTGTGTCTGGGTCTGGTGCTTCTGTGGCTGAGTAGACCAATTCATGCCTTTCTTGTGGTGTGTCCTGCGCATCCCCATGGTGTGGGTTGGCCTTGCTCAATGCCTCTGCAAAATGAAGGGCATCCTGTCCCAAGTGACCCGTGCTACTGGGACCTCCCACCTCCCAAGATACATCAATGGGACACCCACCACCAGACATCTCTAGATGTGCCTGTGGAAGCACTCGATGGTGGCAGTACGGAGGACTGGCAGCATCACTGGGAGCAAATGAGATCATGGAGATGGAGCTGCAGCTGTTGACCAAGGCCACCAGGTGCCGCCGCCCAAGCTCAACCGGGAGCGTCCAGGCCGGTGGATGGATGCCTGTGGCCATGGTTTGTATAGCTGTCTCCTATCCCACATCGCATCCCATAAGGGGGCAGTCACTGGAGGGTTGGCTGCTATAGGGCTAAGATCTCACCAGGTCCCTGGCCTCCAGTGCCCCTGCACCCCAGTGAGCTTGAGGGTGCCAGTTTGTTGCAGGATCCCAGGGGTCTGGGGGTGCCCCTAGTGGGGATGGGGGCTCACTTGGGGTAGCTCACACCCCCTCTTGACTTTAGCGCTATTCCTGGGCTGGGGCCAGCGCTCCCTGAAGTCAAGGTTCCCTTTACGGGGTGACTCATTTCCATCTTTGGCCCACCCTCTCTGCCCTCAGCAGCTTGGAAATTTTCCCAGAGCTCCTGGGCCTCACTGAGCTTAGTGGGCTTCCAGCAGGTGATCCAGTGTCGGGTCTGAGCCAGGGTGATCTGTAAGAGCTGTTCAATCACCACCAACTCCATGATCCGCCATCCAGGGTTTGTTTGGCCCTGGAACTCACAACTCGCAAGCCCCGTTCCCTGCTCCCAGCAGCCAAATTAGTCAAGTCAAGGTCGGCAGGGAAGGAGAACCAGCTTTGCTGAGGGACAGACAGCCAAAGGCAGAAGGGTCGCCGCCACCAGGTCTCCTCCACCTCCTCACCCCCCTCCAAATCTGCCGGAGTCACCGGCCACCCCACATGCCCTGCCCCATGATCTGGTCCCGTCCCCTTCCTCCTCCCTGCCTCCTGCAGCTGCCCTCCGTAGCTGTGAGTGCAAATCCTTGCTGCGTGCCAGTGGCTGCTGCTGCACACTGGGAAGTTTGCAGCACGCTTGCTGTGCCCAAGGGGGGTGGGGAGGGGTCGGCATCTGCCCCCTTCCCCCCCACATGCAGTTGCCTTCCTCCATGGCAGGCATCCGGGGGGAGGCTTTTCTCTGGGGCCAAGCCCTGCCCCACGGAACTGACTTTCGAGTCAGCAGGCGGAGGGTTGGGCTGAGAGAGTTGCTGGAATTCCAGGGGACATGGCTCCATAGATGTGCATGGGGAGGGATCGGGGCTACTGGAGCTTTTTCTGTTCTTCCTCCTCCCGTGTCAGGGTGAGGGACCGAGGAGGCTGCAGGCTGCTGCTCCTTCTGATTCTGCTGTAGGAGATTGTAATGTATCCATCTCAGA
This sequence comes from Gekko japonicus, assembly GCF_001447785.1. NCBI lineage: Eukaryota > Metazoa > Chordata > Lepidosauria > Squamata > Gekkonidae > Gekko > Gekko japonicus. The sequence goes on along the minus strand of NW_015159731.1, from coordinate 398,868 downwards.
CCGCGTGTGCGGCCATTTCGCCACGCGGTCAGGCGAAGCAACCGAGCTTCGGTCTCTGCAACAATGGGACAAGCGGATCCTAACTGGCACCTATTGGCAGGCTAGGCTCCTGGCCGAGAGCCTATGGAACTCTCGGCTACTGTAAATAGCCAATCACTTGTGTGTGGGTGTGTTTGTGGACATATAAACCAGCCTGCGAGCTGGGTACTCTCGTCTTGTTCTGAGCTGAAATAAAGTATGAGAGCTGAAATCACTAGTAAGTCTCAGTACTTTTAACTGGCGACGAAGGTGGGATTCTAACGCCCATGAACAATGACCCAGACAAAGATTCGAGCACCGCATCGAGCCCCAACGCCGAGACCACCGCAAGCCGCTCTGCTTCACACCCTGGTTCTCTGGTCGCCACTCACTACTCCGCTCCTTGCTCCGTACCTCGCCCTGCTGACCCTGAGAGCAGCAGCGCTTCCCGCCTCGCTCCAGCCACCGCCGCTCCCAAGCTACCCTCACCATGTGGACGCATTACGATGGCTACCTCCCAGGAGAGCATCGCCGCACAGTGGGAGACCTGGCTCGAGATCCTGGAGAACTAATTCGACTGCCATGACATCGTAGACCCAGGTAAGAAAAAAGCCCATCTCCTCCGGTCCTGCAGCATAGACACCGTCTTGCTGCTTAAGGACCTCATTGCGCCAAAACAGACCAAGGACAAGTCCTATGTGGTGCTGGTGAAAGAGCTGACCGACCACCTTTCACCAAAGCCCACAAAGTTTGCCGAGCGCATGGACTTTTTTGTGTTGGTCCAGGGGCCGGATGAGCCGGCCTCCGAGTTCTTGGCCAGGTTCTGGCGGGTAGCCACCAGGTGTTCCTTCCCCCATCTGGAGGACACCTTGCTGAACCAGTTCCTTTTTGGTCTCCGGGAACCCAAACTCCATAGGAAACTGGTTAGCCAGGACGACCTGACCCTAGATAAGGCGCTCAGGGATGGGGTTGATGTCACCCGTAGAGTCCCTCTGCCTGGCTGGTCCATCCCAACTCTCTCTGGGCACCCTCTTGTTCCAGTCTTCTCTCTCCTCCCACCCCCACACCCATGCTGCTCCCCCCATTGGGCTGCCTGCCCTCATCTGACCTGGCCCCACCCCCATTCATAAGCCCCGATGCTGACCTCACTGTGTCATGTGTGGCTGGGCCCACCAAGGCTGCTCTCCCAGCCTGGTGTCTTCGCCTCCTGCTCCACCACCCTTCCATGGTCACTGCTGGACCCGTGGAGCCGTCCCTGTGCCTCCAGCAGGAGTGTGGAGCCTCCTGGCCCACCCGGTGGCCAGGTGGGCCCATGCTCATCCTCCTCTGGCCATGCTTGATACTGGTCACCTCTCCTGGTAATCTCTTCTTGTCCGCCTCCAGGACCGACACTGGTGCCCGACCTGGGTAAGCGCGGCTATTGTGAGTTTCCCAGGGGGTCGGGGCCGAGTCCCAGCACCCCCAGGCTCAGACACCCCTAAATATTCAGGAACTCTGTCCTTTTCTGCAAATAGATCCCTTTTACGGTCTTCCTATTCTGCCAACCGTAAAATTCATTTAACTGAATCACAAAGACTCTTAACATTTCCTATTTCCTGGAGCATGCACAATCCCAGTCAAAATATTTTTCCCGTTTTTTGATTAAGTTACAAAGCCATATCTTTCTGTTTACCCATTGATACTCCTAACTTGCCTATGGATGGCCAGTTATTGCTGCTTTCTTCATTTCTATGAGCCATCCACTTTGATGTTAGATAGAAACAGCAGAGGACCTGTGGAGACTCATAAAGGAGGGAAAATCTGATTCTCCCCTTCCCTAGTAGCTCTTGGCTGCTGGCCAGATGATTATTGATGTTATGGGGAGGTGCTCTTGGACCAAACCTCGAAGGAAGGGGCAGTGCTTGAGGCTACAGGCATATAGTATGTGTTCTTAGTCAAAAACAGTCCCACAGAAACCACTGGGCAGCTGTTCAGGAGTGGCTTGGATCTAAATGGTCTAAAAGTCCCCTTTGTCCTTTCCCCCTTGTGATCCTCCATCTCCTCCTCCTCATGACCCTCATGTCTTTACTCCTCTCCTTCAGGGTCCCCTCTTCTTCCTCCTGCTTCATCCCCTACTCCTGATCCCTTTAGCTCCTGGTGGGGACCACACAGTTTCCAACACCACAAATGTCACCTGAACATTTTGTTCTTGTGATGCTTAAATGCTCAGACATCATTTTCTAATTTTGAGAGATTAACCACCATTTTTTCTACTTTTCAGATTTTTCTGCACACCTTAGAGCTCTTCCAAGTTTGTAGAAACAGATTTTTCCCCCCTGGGTAGCCTTATCACAGTTTTTGAGCCATGCAATGGGGCCAAGTTAAGAATACATATTACGTTTCTTATGACCTATATTTTCTTATAGGTTTTTGATTCACCAACTAATTTTTAAAGAATATCACAGTAAAACAAAATGTGGTCAATCAAATTATATACAGAAAATTTAATCAATCTTGTACTGTAATGGATCACAAATGTAATGGATCAATCAATTTAATCAATCTTGTACTGTAATGGATCACATTACAGGGGTTACAAATAACCCTTTACAAGGGTTATTTTTGTCAGAAATTGTCAAACAAAACCACAAATATGATGTAATCATGATCACAGTAACATTAATTTGCCTTACATTTTCTGCTGCTCTGCCTCTTTCAATGTCTGTGGTCTTAACAGACATGAATATTTGGGAGCTGCCAAACTGTTGTGAAGATGGTGTGAGTTGCCACCAGAATGCTATTACAGAAAATACAAATGAACACTGTGATATGCTGGCTAACACATTTACTCCTGAGGAAGACTTTGACTAAACAAGCTTACATCTGGGTGCTCGTAGTAACATCATAAGGATGGACTTCTGTTAATAATATTATAAGGATGTTCTTCTCTTTAATGTGACATATTTATATATATATAGTTAAATGTTTTACTAAATTTGTTAGTCAGCCTATCACAGTGTTTGTTTGTATTCTATAACAGAAACTGTGATCCCAGGTTGGTTTTTTTCTACCAGAATGCTATTGCCAAGAGACGTGACCCTTTTGAGCAATCTTTCATTCCAAGCTCTTCTAAAAGGCAACTCAGGCTGGACCTCTAGATAAGGACTGGGCACAGCTTAGAGGCATTGCCAGGGAAAATACTATTAGAAGTCTACTTGATTTACTGGGCAATTCTTCGGTAAGACCAGTGTTCTCAAGTGTGGATGTGATTTATCTTACTAGAAACAGAGATATTGGCTATAGACACATAGCTAGGAAGAATAAAATTGATTTGTACCATAAAGCCATTCTGAATTTGTGATAAATCTAGAATAGTTATACCAAACCAAGTTATATGTCTTTATTTGTTTAGCAGGAAATCTGCCCAAACAATATTTTATTGGTTATGTACTATGCAGTAAGTTTAGAATTTGGTAGAAGGCTTAGTCCAGCATGAAGGAACTATGTTGCTTCCAAATTGTACACTGGTTGGTATCACCATCTATATCAATCTCCAACATCTCTCATATATTGTGAGGGAAATGCCAGTCAAAATCTCTTTTTGGGTCAGAAGCAGGTTACTTAGTAAAATCTTTGCTACATGGCTTGCACAGCAAGATCATGTTTTCATATGTAACATAGGATGCATTCCAGCTGCAGGTCAAAGAACCTTTATAATTGGTTGGATCCACTGGAGCATTTCCACAGACTGGAGGATGTCTGCTTGTGGAGCACAACTTTCTCACCTCCTACACAGAAAAAAGTTGTGGTATGCAAGTGTAAATCCTTCCATCTGTGGAAGTGCTCCAGTGGATCCAAACCTTTATTTTTTTACCATGTGTGGTCAATTCGTTTACCTTAGACTATATGTATATGTGTGCATATGTATGTGGTCCACTTTCCTAGTAGAGCCCAAGTCCCTATTAAAATAGACCAAGTGTAAAGAAACTTCCTTGCTTCTACTGCCTCTGACTTTGCACCTACAGAGCTGCTGGCTTAGGTTCTATATCAGGTTCTAGGGCCCTTTATCATTATGCAGTGACTGAGAGATGATTCGTAAGTTAGAAAGTCTGTGTGTCTGCCAAGCGGCTACCACAAGGACTTTTGGATTGGAAATGCGCTGAGAATTCCACGCTCAGATATTAACCACCAGGCACACACAGGACCAGTTCAGGTTGGGTTTAAGACTACCCTGCTACTTATGGGGTATTCCATAAACGCTGGGGGATGGTATGCACTGGGAGATGGATGGGGGAGTGTCACCTTATTAATTCTCCAGGACATCTTGGCAGCTTGGTATCCTTTTGAATCGCCTTTCAGGACTGGGATTGTGGGACACTGTTCTGCAGTGGTTCCAGTCCTACCTTGAGGGTAGGTTGCAGAGTGTGGTGCTGGGGGACAGCTGCTCTGCTCTGTGGCCTTCGGGCTGTGGTGTTCTCCAAGGTTCCATCTTGTCCCCCATACTTTTCAACGTCTATGTAAAACCACTGGGAGAGGTCATCTGGAGATTTGGGCTGAGCTGCCACCAATATGCAGATACCACTCAGCAGATCCCAGGGAGGCTGTGGAAACCATGAACAGGAGCCTGGAGGCAGCTTTAGAGTGGATGTGGGCTAACAAATGGAAATTTAAGCCTGACAAAATGAAGGTGCTACTGGTATGTGTGTGGGACATCTGGCCCAGGAAATGGGTTACCTCCTGTTCTGAATAGGGTTGCACTCTCCCTAAGGAGCAGGTTCATAACTGGGGGTGCCATTAGACCAGGGCCTCCTGTTGGATAAACAGGTAGGAGCGGAGGGCCAGGGGTGCCTTTCACCTGCTTTGCCTGGTGAGCCAGCTGCAGCCCTTTCTGGGCAGAAAAGATCTTACCACTGTGATGCATACCCCTGCTAACATGTAGATTAGATTACCTCAATGCATGCTATGTGGGGCTTCCCTTGAAGCCTGTCCAGAAAATACAGCTGGTACAGAATGTAGCTGCCAGCATCCAGTCTTGTTCCACCTATACTGGCTTCCAGTTTGCCTCTGGGCTCAATTCAAGGTGCTAGTACTGGTCTGTAAAGCCCTATATGGCCTGGGACCAACACCTTCTCCCATATGCACCTACCTGCTCACTCTGGTCATTCTCAGAGGCCCTGCTTTGGTTGCCCCAGCCATCTGAGGCTAGACAGGTGGTAGCCCAAGAAAGCACCTTCTCTGTCATGGCACCAAAACTTTGGAACTCCCTCCTGGTGAGATTCATGCATCTCCCTCTATCAGTGTCTTTCACCAGCAGGTAAAAGACCTTATTGTTTCATCTGGCATACTCCCAATAACGGTTTTTGGGCCCTCCTTCTAGTGCTGTGTGTTTGTGATTTTAATTAAAGATTTATACATTTTAACAATTTGTTATTGTTTAAATGTTTTTATGTTTTTATGGCTGCCGCCTCGTGGACCATGTCTGGGTGGAGAGGCAGCATAAAAATGTTTTAAATAAAATAACCAGATAAAATAAAATACAGTCTTCATCTATAAGAATGACACTAGTTAACAAGATTTTTCCTTGCAGTCATGTCATAATTCACATTAGAATGTAGGTACACAGTCATGCCAGGAGTGGTATAGGAATGTACACAAATTCAACTCATATACATGTATATTCTCATTACCATTATAATTTCAGTTTAAATTACCTACAATTACCTGGGCTAAGCAATCCTGAAGAGGACGGCTAAAAACGCTCTGGGATATTCTCCCAGCTAAACAAATTTACCGTAAATGGCTGTATCTATAGAAGTAATGGGATAGACTTATGGTATAGCAATAGAGATGTATGATGCAAGGTTGGACATGAAACTATCAGCGTCTTAATGCGATATGTAGAAACTTGGAATTTGTAAGTACGTGTCGTATGTAACGCTTATTTTCCTTTTCTTTATAAAAACAATAAAAAAATTAAAAAAAAAACGCTCCGGGAGCTGACTTACCCCTACGATGGCGTAAATCCCATTTAAAAAGGTAAAGGTTCCCTTGCTCAAAAGCCAGTCGAATCCGACTCTAGGGTTGTGGTGCTCATCTCCGTTTCAAAGCCGAAGAGCCAGCACTGTCCGAAGACGTTTCCGTGGTCATGTGGCTGGCATGACTAAACACCAAGGCGCACGGAATGCCACAATTGCACAGGCTCCCAGTGCAACTGAGGCATAGGCCCCTGCGCCAGCATGGTTGTGGGTGGTTCTGAGGGCATGGCCAGACTTAGTTGGCTCCCTGAGCCCTTTCAGCCTGGGAACGCTGCCTGCCAGAGGTGGAAAGTTACGCCAAGCAAAAAACATGGCGTAGCACATAGGCACCCATTGACCTTGAAAATCAAGTCATCACCCACTGCTGTAGGAGCTCAGGATGCCAACTACAGGCTTGCCCAACCAAATCCCTCCCCAGGGCAGCCAATCCCTCCCCAGCACCCAATTGCGGGGGCCCCATCCTACAAAGACTTCAGCCAGGACATTGTACAACTCAGTAGTTAGAGCACACGGCAGGGGACTCTGCCTCGGAGCTCTCCGTCACACAGACTTAGAGTGAGGGGTGAGACACTTTGGTGGTGGGAGATGAACAGAGAGGGCACATAGCACTACAGGGCAAGCATTCCAAGCTGACTCCCAAGAAGGAGAACGAAGTCTCTACTCTGTGGCTGACTTTTCCCATTTCAGAACCCCAACAAGTACTCGGTCTTCGGAGCCTCGACCCACAGGAGCACCCGTGCACTGACAAGGAAGCATGGGCAAGCATCCTAAACCTTCTACCCTGCTCCCCTCATTTGAGGCTGGGTGCCATGACAGCATCTTCTGCACTCAAGCCCAGCACTGAGTTCAGGCATCGGGCTGCACAAGCCATGGCCATGCAGCACCATGGTCCCTGACATGCCATGGGAAAACTTCCCTGGAAAGTTTTCCATGAGATGGTGTGTGTGGGGGGGTGGCCTGTCATTTACTGGTTCCCACCCTTGTCAGGGCACAGGGTGTGTCTGTGGTGGTGGGGGTCTGGCAGCTGCTCCGCTGCTTGTGGTGAACCAGCTTGGCAAGTGTCCCTTTAAATCATTCCCTTGCAGAATCCTGGCCTTGAGTTGCAGCTGATGGGTGAATGGATTGCAACCAATCTGGGAGCACTGCAACACAGGACAGGTGAGTGTGAATTGGCTGGTTCCATCCTGCACCTCAAGGGGGTTCATGGAAAGCCCCCAATGGGGTTGCGTTTCCAGACCCTGTCATGACAAGACATCCATGGATGAGGCTGGCATGGTATTTGTGCCCAGTTGCCACGGCTCTGTTTTATTGTCTCACAGGTGGAGATTCAACAGAGAGACTTGTGGGTGTGGCAAGCCCCCCCCCCCACTTAGTCCCCTGTAATCCAGCCCTCCTCTCGAAGTGGAGCTTTGCAGCCAGCAAGCCCTTCAAAGTTCCACTTGTGATGACATCCCACTTAGGCACATGCCATGTTGGGCATCCTCAGTCCCCTGAGTGGAAGTGGACAGAGTTGTCACCCCTTGCCATGGATTCCAATGCAATAAAGTCTATGTTGTGCCACAACTGTGTCACTGCTGCTTGGTTTCTGCTACAGGAGAGGAGCTCCACGCCCCTCCCTGACCCACTCCCTCCCCACCCCATCTGTCACTCCTCCTGCGGGCTTCCCGAGGAAATGTCTAAGAGAGAGGGCTCACTCACCTCGCAGGCTTCTGTGTGAAGGGGGAGGGGCCAGAGGGTCGTCTGGGTGAATAAGCTGGTTTATCATGACGGCCAGAGCATGAGGTTGGACCTGGGAGTCCCAGATCCTGCTCCCAACTTGCTCCATGGAAGTCAGGTGGGTGGCTTTGGGCCAGATGCACACCCTCAGCCTAACCAACCTCACAGAGTTGTTGTGAATGTGAAAGAGGAGAGGGGAATGATGTAAGCCACTTGGGGGGAAATTGAGTACATGAACAAGATCCACTACTGTCTGTCTGCTCCAGTAAGGAGGGGGGGCTTCTATCTGCAGGTGACACCACAGGGGTCCCCAGAGTCAGTGGTGGGGATAGGCCAATGTGGCAGCAAGACTCAATGTTTTTGGTGGGGTGTGGGGCCAGAGGGGTTTGCCTATTGGACATACTGGCATGCAGGAATGATATGTAACTTGCATGGTTTCCATCACAATACAAGACATCTATATCACTACACATGGGAGTCATGATGAATGCTGAATAGGTTTGGATGGTCTGGCACTGATTTCTGCCACTGGCAGGGGGGGATACAGAAGTGCCCTCAGCAACAGACCACTTGTACTCCTTCCTCACTATTGGGTGCCCAGATCTGCTGACAGGAATTGGTCCCTTTAAGTGAGTGGAGGGTGTGCTCCTGGAAATGAGCAGGACTCCTGCAGCTCCTGTGGCCCGCCTCTCGTTGCCCCCTGCCTATGATGGATGCTGGACGCCACTCCCATGCCACATGGCTCCTGATTGGTTCTGGCAGCTCTGTCCATCATCATGCCAGCGCTTCCACACAGTGCCTCCACTGACTGCTGCTGCACAGTTGCTATAGATGCTACCCAGTATACGAACAGAAAACACTGCAAATGTACCAACTTTCTCTGCTGGCCTCTGCGTAAATTATGCCCTTAGGGAATGGACTAGTGCCATAGCATAGTCTTCTTGAAATTTATAAAATTTATATTCGTATACTACAAATAACCTATGTTTGACTTCACCCAGCTAAGCAGATATCCATGTAAAATTGCCAAATATTGTATGTTCAGGCTAAAAGAGGATCTCTGAAGGAATTTCAGAACTGGAAAAGAGCTAGTAAAAATTGTTCACACACTCACAGTTTTGTGATTAATGCACAAAGTATGGCACTAAAATGAAGGAACCTGGCTAGTTAGAATTTATAGGTCAGAACTGACATTCTGGATGAAACATAGGAAGGTTATCTTGCTGAGCTGAATGGAGAATTGTTCTTTCTCTTCTGGTACAGAATGTGTGTATTTTGTACAACAGCAAATATCACCACTTAGTGTCTTTGGGCTCCCCCTCTTTGTATAGTCCAATGTACATGCCTTTTTAAAAATGACTAATATTGCAAGAGAAAAGTATCATTTAAAAATTCAATATCCAGCATCTGTATTAGTTCACCATTATGCAAGATGCTATATTTTTATTTATGGTAGTCCCTAATGTTATAATTCAATTTGTACACTTCAAATGCAAGCAAGGATTTGAATGAATTGTTGCAGCTCCTAGCGAGGACTTCTAAACAATAATACCTATATAGTAGTAAATTGAAGGAGGAGCTAGGACTGATTTCAGCATTTTTAAAAAAGTGGCTGTGACGGCTGTACTTTTAAAAAGCTTAGAAGTGTTGTACAAACAGCTGAAGGACTGTGAAGGGTTAATTCCTCACAGAGCCGGAGTGCCTTGAGTGACAGGCTGCTCCAAGGAATCTGATTGGTTAGTATAAGCTAAGCAGAAAAAGTATTGACAGAGCTACATGCAGAGGAGAGATTCAGTCAGATTTCTGCCTTGACTGAATTCAGTCTGATTTCAGCCCTAGCTGAGAAGCATTGAATACTGACAGTTTTTGTTAGATCACCACTAACAAAGGACCGGAGAGTGATTTCAGCAGGTGATTCAGCTTTATTGAAGTAACGAACAAGCACTTAATGCATTCAGAACAGATTAACATAGGGAGCTAGGCTCCTTTTAAACATTCCCGGGCTAACATAGCCACACCTATTTACAGATAACAACCAATAAGATTGCGTAGTTAAAGACCAATGGAAGTTCTTCCCACTCAGGGAACAGTTCTGTTGTGATTAGTCGCTGTTCACGAGCAACCAATAGTGTGTGAGCACTGAAGGAGCCCTGGCTGGCTCGAAGCTTAAGGGATGTGAAGGAGGCGATTCATGTAATACTTTTCAATACATTACAGTTTTGGAATTCAGCCTTAGCTGAGAGCAGTTTAACACAGACAGGAGAACTGGGAGAAAGTTGGCAAGAAAGTTTGGGAAGTAAGCAAAGACTCCCATTCGGGCCAAGGAAAGGGGATAGATCTTATAGAGAGATTTCCTACCCTTCTAGAGATTCCCTACCCAGCCAAACAGAGAGTTAGTTTTGAAGAGTGCAGCGATCCGTGGTTTGGTGTGGTTAGAAATTGCCTGCAAAAACCTCAAGAGTCAGTTGAAAACCCAAGACGAATTCTAGTGTTTCAAGAGAAGTGGTTTGGGTATTGGAAAAAGTGTACCAGCATTCTGG
>NW_015159731.1:360601-388501 GCF_001447785.1 Gekko japonicus | reverse complement strand
AAAGAGTGTACCAGCATTCTGGAAACTAAAAGTCAGAGAATACTCATAGAAAGTGTACTGAAGTGTTTGGGGGAAAACACTAGAACAAAAGCCTTTCAACCTAAAGATTTTAAGTGTGAATAGCTTAAGAAATTTTCATTAGCCTGAAGCACAAGAACTAAAGTCTGTGCATATACTGGTTTTACCTCAGAAATTTCAACCCCTGATTTCACCTGACCTCCCCCCTCTGTTAAATAAAATATTTTGTTATTTTTTAATTTCAAAATTCCTTGAGTGCTATGTAAGTTAAATTAAAGTGGGCTCCTGGTCCTTTCCTCAGGTTCCTGTAGGCTTGCCAGACTCTCCCCCCCCCCAGTTTGGCGGGGGTTGCCTGCTTTGGAGGGACTCCTTCAGAGGCAGGGGCCACGTGCTTGCACTCCGAGCCCCCCCACCTCTCCCCAGCAGGGTTTAAAAAGAACCTTTAGACACTGTTGGGGAGAGGTGTGAGCCTCTGCTCCCCAATGTGATCATGTCTCTTCTGAGTGACATCATCATGCTGGGGACTCCCCACCCCCTGCAGTCACCTCCCCAAAAGTCCCCCGCTGGGGACTTTGAGGGACCTGGCAACCCTAGGCTCCTGGGGTGAGCCAACAACCAAAATATCATACTGTGACAGGGTGGGACAGCCAGAATTCTTCAGCAAAGAAGAGAACACATTACTAGGGTGGCTCAGTCAGTAAAGGGAAAGAAAACCAGAGGGAAAATCTTGCCTTTGAGCGAGAGAAGTGGACGGGGCCGTCATAGCAGAATATAGGTTTTCCTAACAAAATAAAAACAGACTACTGACATTCCCTGTCATTAGATTGGTTTATTCTTAGTGTCATTTAGGATAACTGCACTATGGGTAAACAAAATCTCCTTTGGATTTCAAGAACCTTAATTTATTTCCTGACCCTAGTGTTCCTTGGAGACTTCAAAAGAGCTAAGGTTAAATACTAATAATGGCTAGCATTGCAAATAAGGAAAAAATGTGTATCTAATAAAACAAATATGAGGTAAAGAAGATAACTTATTAGATAGTTCAGTTGTAGATTCATTAACTTTTCCATCTGCTTAATAATAGAATTTTTTACTCTTGGGATTTTAATTTTCTTAAAAAAATGCATTCTTTCATTAAAAATAAAACATTAGATCTCTGTTCCAGGGCCAGCAGTGTAGCCAAGTGTGTTATGATAATAAATCTCAAGTGAGAAGACACAGTTATTTATTTTGGATGAGCATGTTATTACCAAGTCTGCATGTTAAAACAGTTTTGTATGTGGATTAATTGGTGAGCTGGTCTGGGAATGCCCTGTGAACCTGAATGGCACTGTAATAAGTTTGATCTATGGGAAGACTTGATTCTGAAATACAGAAGAATGCAGACCTTTCAAAATATTGGCAGTGAGGAAAAAGTATGATTTAGAGCTTCCATTTTCCAAGAGGAAATAGTAATATATTGCTTGACCCAAATCATACATAAATTTTATGATTTATTTCTCCAGGTTGGAGACCAGATGAATTAGAAGATTAGATAGATTAAAATAACTTTATGAATAGAGGGAAAAATCAGTTAATCTGAGGGTTAGTTTTACTGTAATCTATTTTTAGTATTTTAAAGGATTATAATATGGAAATCTGTGAGCAAACATGCTTTTTCCATTTTGGTGATTTTATGTGAAGCTGTAGCTAATCAAGGGAAGAGATACAGCATAGCTCAGTTTTTCTGCTGCATGCCTGGTGAGTGTTTTGTAGCTGATGTTCCTCTGTTATTCAACAGCTAAATCCTGAAAGTTTCAGGGTTTTCTTTGTACTTCAGTATATTCTGGTATAATTTGGGATGATGTATGTAACAAAAGCATATTAGAGAACAGGTGAAACTCTAGCATGCACATCTGGACATGTGCTTGTGTCATGTTAATCACTGGGACTTGAACACAGGAACTTGTTGCAGAATTGATACTATTACATGATGTAGATCCGGTTGTACTGTTAGATATTTTCTGTCTGTAGCCTGTGGATGGAAGGTGTTCACAGAATGCCTCTCTTCCCTCTTTTCTCCTTTCTCCAGAACCTCTGAAGACATTCTCCAGAGAGTTGAAAGGGCCATTGTAAACAGGTGGGAACTCAGGAAGTGATACGGAGGGTTGTTCCTGAGGAGAAATCAACATAATTCATCCTCTCTTGCGTGAATTCTTCTACCAACTGCAAAAGTGGGACATATCTCTGCAGATCGTCTTACTTTCTAACCCCTGCCTCTGTTCTCAATGATCCTTCTAGAGCAGATGTTTGGGAGACAGAAGAAAATGCACAGGAAAGGGGGAGGTATCTGTTTTATGGATGCCAGTTTATTATGTTTCATAATAAAAGGATTTTTTTTTTTGCTGTCAAGTTACAACTGACTTACGGCAATGACATGGGGTTTGCAAGGCAAATGTGATTTCTGGTGAGTCAGTGGAAATGACTATTGGATTGGTTTCTTAACTAGCTTAAACTCTGATATTGAAGAATCTGACTTAAGGAATTAGGACAGGTCTTTTGGTTTGCACACTCCTGTGGCTTTGAGGCCTTTGGTTCCAAATCTCATGATTTGCGTTTTCCTTTTCATAGCCAACACTAGCTTTGCTGTATATGCAGATTGACTGTGCTGAACTTCCACAGATCAAAAATACAGTGATACTTCATTCGCTTGCCCACAATTTCCAGTGTGTGTGTGCTCTTAAATAATGCAACAGGGTCAGGGAGCAGCTAGAGTGATGATGGGAGCTTTGACTCTCAAAAACATATACCCTGAAAATCTTACTGGTCTCCAAGGTGCTACTGGATTCGAATCTAAGTGTTCTACTGCTGACCAAAATGGTTAAACTCTGCACCTATGCCACTCTTAGTAAACAAACTGAGGTAGAGAGGATGGGGAGATCCCCCCCCAAACCTAACAGCAGCTGTGACAGATCCAGAGGGCCATTAGAGGTGAGCTGACTGAAAACCTGAGAAGTGGAATTGAGGGGCAACAGCCCTATCTCAACTTCATTATGCTTTAATGCTTAAACCAAGAAGCAGGGGCCAGTCCCTGGAGCCACTGTTGTAGCTACTGGATTGAACTGTGGTGTGGACAAGGAAGGGCATTTCCTCTTATCTACCCCTCATGTATTCAGCTAGTGACTTCCTAAAAGACATAAGGAGTAGGAATGTGAATGAAGAAGCCACACCTTGGCTTTTCTCTGCCTTCTACCCAAATGGCTACAGTACACTTGTGTGATGTGCTGAGGTACAGGGGCTTCACTGGAGAAACCTATCCCTTTCCTTCAGCTCTGGAATGGAACTATGACAAATGCCAGGGAATGGGTATGGTCTTGTTAGCCAAATTGCTCTATTTCTTAATAATAGATTGGGGAATTATGATACAAATGAGCAATTGGCATAACTATAGGATCAGACCTGTGTATACTGGAGTTAGAATTCCCAAGAACCCAGAAATAGACACAGAGACTGGGTGGCTAAAATAATGATTTCTTTACTAAATATTCTCAAGCATACAAAAAATAAACATTCATACACACAATACAGAACTGAGAAAGCAGAGATGATTGATAATTGATATAGGGGTCAGTTATGGGGTGATACTACCAGAGGTCCATGAAGAAAGGATTATGGCCTAAACCCAGAGGTTTAGGGGTGGGTTGCCAGTTGGTATCAGGGCAGAGGCACACAGTCTGAGGCGATGTGCTCGCAGGGATATAGACATTGGAAAACAACGCAGACCAATTGGTGGCCCTGGGGGCTGGTCTCAGGTAAGAACAATAGATTACCTGAGCCAATGATGAGTCCCAGGGGTGCGTGGCATCAGGATGGGCAAGGCCTGGATGTGACCAATGAGCTTCCAGAGGGGCAGAGCCTAGCTATGATGAGATTGACAATATCTTGATTGGATTTAGCTAGGTGTTGGATGACTGTCCTGGGGCTAATTGAATGGATTTTATGACCACTGATAGTTCTGCCAAGGCAGTTGAATAGGTTCCAGGTACAGTCTAAAGGTGGGAGATGGGTCCCTGATTAGATTGCTAAACATCTGCATGATTGATTGGTTTATCTCAGTATCCTGAGGGACAGAGCAAGGAAGGACAAAGAATTCAAAAACAGACATAGACCCCACAAAAGGGCTGGGTGAGGTACTGGAGAGAAGAGGATTATTTGCTAGAATAGACTTTAGAAGTGTAGATATTTTACCTAGTGGAACTCATTCTCATTCCATAAGCATATCTCTGCTGGGTGGAGGGGGAAGGTTGGAAGTTTGCTCTGAGGTTGCCTTATTGTCACCAGAATATGAAATCCCTTTTTTCAGAGTACTTGCAGGCTGACTCTGTGGTTGAAGCTGAGAGTGCTCGATTTTGGGGGGCTTTGGTTCAGGTTAGAAAGTGGGGTGGCCCTGCATTGGGGCTACCCAAGAGTAAAAGGCAGTCACCTACCCCTAGCTAAGTAGTGTGCATGTTTAATCATATGATGGGGAAACTGTTAGAAATTGTTAACAATAATTAAAATGCTGAGAACAAAAAGATGCCAAATGCAAAGTAGGGTTGCCAGGTCCACCCTGGCCACTGGTGGGGTATGGCTGCCAGATCCAGGTTGGGAAACTCATGGAGATTTGGGGATGGAGCCTGGGGAGGGCAGGGACCTCAGTGGGGTATGATGTCAGGGGAACTGATCTCTGTAGTCTGGAGATGAGCTGTAATTCCAGGGGATCCCCAGGTCCCACCTGGAGGCTGGCATCCCTAAAAGTAAAACATACACAATATAATTCTGAGCATATTGACTGTGACTGGCACAAAAGAGCCTGAAATTAATTGCATCTGACATAGGATTATAGAATAAGGTTCAAGGAGCCCCCATTCTTCCATCATCTCCCACTACACATCAATCTAAACGCTAGTTTAAGGTTTTATTGTATTTTGCTCAGTTTGGACATGAGTTAGTTTAGCTCTGTGTCATTTTCATAATGACTTTGGAGAGAAAATGACTTCGAGGAATAATAATATTCTAGACAATTCATCAGAGGAGTAGAATAAGCAAGGGTCATTTCCAGCTGGAACGAGCTGGGACATCATTCCAGCGGTAACAAGCCTAGAGAGAGCCCTGCCCCCGCCATTTAAATGCCTCCCTGTGCCTTCCGTGGCCAGCCCGCTGAGGCGAGCAAGCAGGGGAAGGCATGGAGAGAGCCCCCCACCTTCCCTGGCCTGCCCACTGAGTGGGTGGGCCAAAGTGGGTGGGCTGGGGAAAGCCTGGAGAGAGCCCCCGCCTTGCCTGGCCTGCCTGTCAAGGCAGGTGAGCCAGGTAAGGCCCTGCAAGGAGCAGGGCGGCATTTAAATGCCTCCCCATGCCTTCCCCAGCTTGCCTGCCTCGGTGGGTGGAGAAAGCCTGGAGAGAAGGCCTGGAGAGAGTCCCTTGCCTTCCCTGGCCCGCCTGTCACCCTCCCTGACCTGCCCTGGCCCACTTCTGTCAGGCAGAAGCACCTGAGATCCTCCCCTCCCCTTTTCCTTCACCTGGCTTGGAGGCGAGGGGAAGGGAGATGTCAGGGTGTGTGACAAATGCAAATAAGTTATGCTAATGAGTTATGCTAATGATCTTCTGCACCTCTTTTTCTATGAAATGACCCCTGAGAATAAGGATTATATAATAGTGAAATATGCTATTTTTTACAGATGCTAGAATGGAGAGCTTTTTGCGATCATGAACATGATGTTTCTGATCTGCACAGTTGTTCAGCTTGAAGTCATTGACCAGGTTTTATGTGTTTCAAATATGAATGCCTTTAAATCAACAAGAAGCATTTAAAAAAATTAATGGACAATGTTTCACATATAATTCTGTCAGGATCAAAACAGATTGTAGGAGAACTCAACGGTTCTCAAAGAAAAATGGCAGATTGGGGATACATGGGCAAGGACAGAAGGTATAATCCATCTGCTCCAGTATGGCTTTGCCTATCGAAATACCTGTCCCTGTGGTGTGGCTCATTCTGGAAGGGAGAAAAAATAGGCCTCCATTTTGCCCACCTTGTTTCTTTCCAGGGCTAACGGCAGATATGGAGGGTTTTAAGCTGGATAAGCTTTGAAAATACTGGGAAGATGCAGCCATGGATTGCTCAGCATCACATATAATATAATAGCATCTGTTGACTGCTGTGTATTTTTTAAAAAATGAGAAATTTGTTTATTTTTTATTTAGAAGCATGTTCTGGGAGACGTCTGTCTGTCTGTCTGTCTGTCTATCTATCTATCTATCTATCTATCTATCTATCTATCTTCTTCTTCTTCTTCTTCTTCTTCTTCTTCTTCTTCATCATCATCATCATCATCATCATCATCATCATCATCATCATCCCACCCTATTCCAAAAATGGGCTCAGGGCAGCTCACAGCAGTTAGAACATAAATAAATAACAATAGAATATAATAAAATCAAGTTAAAACACTCAAAAGCAAGATGGCAACAGACAGAGGTAGAAAACTCCAGGGCAGTCCGTAATGGCACCCACAAGATGATTAATCCAGTAATGTAACTCTGTGGGCAGGGGTGGCCAGAATGGATTGAACGTCCACTGCCTCAGCTGAAGGCCTGGTGGAACAGCTCCATTTTACAGGCCCTGCGGAACTGTAACAGGTCCCGCAGGGCCCTGATCTCACATGGGAGCATATTCCACCATTAGACAAAGAAAAATCCTAGTAAGTCGGTGCCAAACTGCATGTTACTTTTATGTGAGTTCAGCACAGGGCTTTGTGGTGTATAACACACACTTTCAGTTGATGACCAAATAAAAGTTCTTTCCATGGGGCTATAGAAAATGAAGTTAGTGTGATTTCAATGAATTACAATTGAACTAGTGCGTTCAGACAGGGGCTTTACAACAGTATAGGTGCCTGTTCCAACCGGTGTACCTACCGGCGTTCACACGACGAACATCTGCCTCCCGTCCCTAACCGTTGTAAAGCCCTTTAAACCGTTGTACTCTGCCACTAGGTCCCCAAGTGGTGGTATCCTGAATACAACGGTTGTAATCGCTGTACCCCTCCGTCTGAACGCTCTCTAACGTTGTACAGCCACTTCCGTTCAGAAGCCACTTCCGTTCATTGAAATCACACTAACTTCATTTTCTATAGCCCCATGGAAAGAAACTGTGTTTTATATGTTTTAAACTAATGTCTAAAACATATAAAACATGGTTGATGGCCAAATAAAAGTCCTTTCCATGGGGCCATAGACAATGTTGGCAATTTTGGAAACTAAAAGTTTCCAAAGCCTGCTCCTTGGGAGGAAAGTGATGGCAAACCTAGACAGCATAATAAAAAGTAGAGACATCACCCTGCCAACAAAAGTCCATATAGTCAAAACAATGGTATTCCCAGTAGCAATGCATGGCTGCGAGAGTTGGACTATAAGGAAGGCCGAGCACCAAAGAATAGATTCTTTTGAATTATGGTGCTGGAGAAGATTCTTGAGAGCCCCTTGGACTGCAAGGAGATCAAATCAGTCAATCCTCAAAGAAATCAACCCTGACTTTTCCCTGGAAGGCCATATACTGAAGCTGAAGCTGAAATACCTTGGCCACCAAATGAGAAGGGAGCACTCACTGTAGAAGGCCCTGATGCTGGGAAAGATTGAAGGTCAAAGAAGAAGGGGATGGTAAAGGATGAGATGGTTAGACAGTGTTATCGAGGCAATGAACATGAAATTAAACAAACTCCGGAGCACAACAAAAGACAGGAGGGCCTGGCGTGATGTGGTCCATGGGGCTGTGAAGAGTCTGACTCAACTGTGCGACTGAACAACAGTGTCTAAAACATTTGGTTCCATTCAGCCAAAGTAAAGTATTTCCAAGTTTCCTTGATTTTAGTTGAGAGATGGATTACTACTAGTTTAATTCTCTCATTGAAATCAGCAGGATGATGGTGATTTATTTTGTCTGGATTGTATGCTTTGAGTTCAATTCATCTTCTTTGCCCCATAGATTATTTAAGGGAAGAACTTTATATTGAATTGCCAAATGTCCATAATCTAGCCATTCTGCAGAGCTAAATTTGAAGCTTTCCTCTGTCCCAGTGCTTAATCTTTACAGTAGTTATCCATCCATTAGCATTTATGACTATCAACATATTAGTCAACAATGAAGCACAGTTTACATATAAATATAAAATTAATATACAAAGATTAAAATTCATAACTTTATTGTGCTGTAATTAATTATACATAAAGTTATTTAAAGTTTGGAAATCTGCTTTGTTATGGAGAGAGTCTTGGGCCGGCATATAATTTGGCCACTTTAGGAGTGGTATCATTGGAGTAGTCTGCAAGGA
Source organism: Gekko japonicus (assembly GCF_001447785.1). Taxonomy (NCBI): domain Eukaryota; kingdom Metazoa; phylum Chordata; class Lepidosauria; order Squamata; family Gekkonidae; genus Gekko; species Gekko japonicus. Next base: position 380,135 of record NW_015159731.1, on the reverse strand, counting down.
GGAGATGCGGAACTTGGGGAATTCTAAACCATGAAGACATTTCACCAGGATAGAAATATGCCCAAGCTCTTTCAGCTTGAAGACCTCTATTACAGTAGTTATATGATATTAAAGGTAAAGGAGCTGCGGTGGCTCAAGTGGTTAAGACGCTGAACTGCAGGCTGTGGAAGGTCAGTAGTTCAGTAGTTCGAGACCCGAGTTGCCGCATGATGGAGTGAGCTCCCGTCTCTAGTTCCAGCTCCTGCCAACCTAGCAGTTCGAAACAAGAAATTGCAAGTAGATAAATAGGTACCACTTTGGTGGGAAGGTAACAGCGTTCCATGCACCTTGGTGTTTAGTCATGCCGGTCATGTGACCACGAAAACATCTTCGGACAGCGCTAGCTCTTCGGCTTTGAAACAGTGATGAGCACCGCAACCCTCGACTGGCTTTTGATCAAGGGAACCTTTACCTTGAAAGGTTTCCCTTGCTCGAAAGCCAGTCGAATCCGACTCTAGGGTTGCGGTGCTCATCTCCGTTTCAAAGCCGAAGAGCCAGTGCTGTCCGAAGACACTTCCGTGGTCATGTGGCACAGAATGCTGTTACCTTCCCACTGAAACGGTACCTATTTATCTACTTGCAATTTCTTGCTTTCGAACTGCTAGGTACTCATTTCAGATGACTGGATAGGGTTCAGGCTGCAAGAACAGTTTCAAGCCTAAGACTGTTTAGTAAATTTGCAAGTTTTGCAGCTCATATTCTGTACTGTGGTGCTTAACCAACTGGCCCTTATTTCAGAACATTATAGTCGTCCAGGACATAGTGAATATATTTCAAACACCCCAGACTGGCAATGTTCCCTCTAAGCTGTGGAGTCCTGTGAGCGAAAATTCTACTTTGTGAGCTACTGGCAATAAAGTTGTGAGCAAGTAATTTGGCTGCTGCATAAATTAGTTTGCTCTGGAGCCATCCTTCCTGACCTAAAACAAAAATGTGTGAGCTGGAGGCTAAAAAACCCTGAGCTAGCTTACACTAACTCAGCTTAGAGGGAACAGTGCAGACTGGCCCTGATTTCTGAAACACTGCTCTTGTAGTCAATGTCCAACATTCTTCCCATGATTCTGTCCTTCATGAGTGTTTGGCTTCTGGCATCCTTAAATACTAAAGCTGAACCTTTCTAAATGACTTTGTAAAGACCTTGTGAAATTTGTATTTTTAGTGGAGGAAATCTTCCTTGAATCTTTGTGGAATTTGGAAGGTTGATTTGACTCAACTGAAAAGAGATTAGGGCTCCTTGCCTCCACTGCAAATGCCCAGGAGGACCATTTCACATTGAATGAAGCCTGCTGATCTTGGCTGAAATCGAGATGTGGAAATATGTGCCAAGGTCTGAAAAATTCCAGGACTCCCACCGTGTCTGGGAAAAAAAAAAAATCTCCGGGCCATAACCTTTCATTAAATTCCACAGTTATATGTTTCCAGTGAAGCAAACTGATTCAGAGTTGGAAAATTGCCAGTTTTACTATGTTCGAATATTAATTATACATACATATGCTTCATGGTATTGTGTGTATGGACAATACTGAACTAAACCCAATTTCACCTTCTCCAGTATCATGCCGTGAACTTCCCCCAATATTGTTTTCTTTTTAAAAAAGATATTAAACACACGGGGCCTGACTCCACACTTGTTTAAAATGATTGTGTTATCCTCCATTAATTACCCTGGAAGTAACTCTGCAGATCTCAGCATAGAAGCTGTGTGTTTTAAAGCCTATGCTGAGCTAGATAACTGACGTGATTCAAAAATGGGCATTATTTACAAAGGAACAGTAAAAAATCCTTGAGCTTATCAGCCAATAATGACGAAAACAACTCTAGACTCTCTCGTGATTTATTGTCAATTGGGTGTATTTGACCTTAGTTTATGGAAAGGCTTATTTCCTGCTCTCTCTCTCTCTCTCTCTTTTCCCCAGAAACACAGAACATAATATTATGTCTGCAGATAGAAGCATAATAGGTGACAGTTTATTTCAAGCTCAAGGACTTCACTGCTCCTAAATAAAGAGAAGGTTTTCTTTTTAAAATTAAACTAGAGAGGTATGATTTTCAGAAGTGGAATACAATCTTGCAAATAAAATCTAGAAATTAGTGAACAGATTTCTTAATTTCTGTTGCGTCTCTGAGCAAATGGGAGTTGCGAGGGGAGTGGCTGAAAAAAGGGGGGTGATATTAATATATTCCAAATGCAGCTCCTGTGTAGAAATAAAATAGGATTTCAGAAAAGAACTTCATTTCCCCTGGCAGAAGCATTCTGCTGATCATTTTGATTAATTAATCGTAAATTGAGCTGACAATGGGACCTGGTGTTCCATAGCAATAAATTCTACCATTGTGACGCACACAAGCATGAGCCTCTCATTCTCCCCCATTAGCCCCCTGAATGTGCCTGCTGATGCTTAGACAGGTTTATCATTTAGCAGAGCTTTATCATTAGCAGATTTAGATTTCTTCATGAAAATGGGACTAGATTTATTTAAATCACTGTGATTGAGTTACTTCTTGAAATAGTTTTAAAAGAAGCGTTGTTTCCGTCTTGTTGTGTGTAAAACTACAGGAACTAGTTTCAGGTGCCAAATGGGACTTTGCACTGACCCTCTCCTCCACAAGAGTAACACCTAAAACTGCATGGCAAACTGCTTTGGAAATAGGGTTACCAATTGGCTGTGATGCTCCTCCTGCACAGTCTCACCCAGCCACCTCTCTGCTGTTTTGCTGTGAGCCCTGTGGCCTCTCCAGGCCTCAGAACTGAAAGCAGTGTGTGTGTGTGTGTGTGTGTGTGTGTGTGCGCGCTTCACCTTGTTCATCTCTTCCAGAGGCAGCAGCTCCCAGTCTTTCTCCTCTCTGGCCATCATTGTAGGCTTAATACACAAAAATTACTGCAGTTGTGCATACAATGCAAGGAATTGAAAACAACTGATATACAATAACTTCATGATGTTTTAATCTTTGTTTCTCAAAAACAGGACGCCATCAGACGGTGACGACGTCAAGCTCTTGAAGCATTGATGAACTGAAGAGAGTCCATTGTTAGACTTTATTATGCTCGGATGCAGAACTGAAACCGTTGTTTGAAAAAAAATCATCGAAACGAACAGTAGCTCTGGGGAAGTTCGTCCTTCCGTTTACCTTTACGTCGTCACCGTCTGATGGCATCCTGTTTTTGAGAAACAAAGATTAAAACATCATGAAGTTATTGTATATCAGAGTTTAACTGTTGTTTTCAATTCCTTGCATTGTATGCACCACTGCAGTAATTTTTGTGTATTGTGTCATATCATACTGCTGCCCCTTTAATTGTTGCATCATTGTAGGCTTGCCAGACCCCCCGGTTTGGCAGGAGTTGCTTGTTTTGGAGGGGTTCTTTCCTGCCTGCCAGCCACCTGGTGGGTGGGGGGGAGCGCCACCCCCAAGGGCAACCACCTGCTTTTTTTCAGCTCTTAATCAGAACTACGGCTTGCCCAAGGTCATCCAGCCAGGTGCAAGTGGAGGAGTGAGGAGTCAAACCCGGTTCTCCCAGATTAGAGTCCGCGCACTTAACCACTACACCAAACTGGCTCTCAGAGCCTGTAATGCACATACAAACTTACAGTGAGGATCAGACAGATTACAATTCACATGCACACATAACCTTTTCATAGCTTGCAAAGAAGGTGAGGGTCCCCCCTCCATAAAATACTTACATTTTGTATTACATCCAGTGATTCAGGTTGACTAGGAGCTAACATTTGTGAGTGTTGGTTAAGAGATCTATACAAACAGCAGGGTCAAAATATGCGACATGGGGGCAAATCACAAAAACTGAAATCTCCAAATAATTACAATGTAAAATGGATGGACAACTGATACATGGAAATTTTGTTTAAATTTGAAAATTAAGTAAAATTTTTCACTTGCAGGCAATTTTGACCCAAAAAACCCTTTTAAAAGTTGCAAAACCATTGATAATTTATTACTTTGAGTGTAGTCAAGCCAGGAGAAGCACAATAAATCAGCGAGAGGTAGACATACCTTGGACAAATGCCTTGAATACATAGAAGCCAGTTCCATGTACAGTCATAATGAATTATGGATATAGCACTTATTCTCACATTTGAAAATGCCAGACATTCAGTTGTGGAAATATGAATATAGAAATATAGGAGAGCAGATGACACAAAAAGTACATTATTGTAAACAAACTGGGCCTTCTGACAATGAGAATGGGAAAGTTATAACGGAAAAGATGGACTTTATAAAATGTGCCATCTATAAGCTTTGGAACTTCCCTGTAATGCTTTGGCTGTATTTCTCAACTCAGTTTTTCCGGAATAGTCCAATTTACTTACAAAGGAGCTCTTCTGAGTAACAGAGCCCACAATCAGAGTTACAAAGAAAGTACAGTCTGGCCATAATGCATGTCATAATATGCTAATATACTAATAAAAATGTACTGATGTGCTAATAAAAAAGAAGGGTTTGGACAATGTCCAGTTTGCACCTTCGTATTTTAACTGCCATATTTGGTGTTGGGAAATAAATTATCTCATTGCTGCTCCTGAATGGCTTTGACTTAGAATGGGGATTATAACTTGCAGCATAGTGACCCTGTGCAACCCTGAGCACAGTTACACCCTTCTAAGGCCATTGACTTCAACTGTAGAGGTTTAGCTAAAATGCTAACCAAAATCTACCTCTAATTAGTGGGATGAAGTGACAGGAATTTGCCAAACCAGCTAATCAGGCAACCCTACTCTTTGCCCATAGCAGTATCTATCCTAGGGCCAGCCCTGGCTGCAGAGGCAGTAATCCACTATGGAGCTCACTTCTTGTATTAGGCACTTCTACTTGTGAAATTCCATTGGTTTTCTTTTTTTTTTAATAAAGGTTTTATTGGCTCCCCTAAAAAGGGGAGGTATTTCGCTTAAAAGAAAAAAAGGAAGGGGTAGACAGTGGGAGAAAGAGAAAGCTGAGTGATATATAAACTGGTAAATTAAACTGTTAGTAATGTCCAATTAATCTTCTTGGGCTTCTTCTGTGTGTTGCCAAACTTCTTTTCTTAGTCCTGTTACATGTATTCTCTGTTAGTATGTTAGTAATGTTCCTTTGAGATTCTGTTAATAAAAAGGGTCTCTTCTGTGCACATTCAGAACCGCTTCTTTGCATGCTGGGTACTTTTACTATCGCTGACGTGGAGGAGCTTCCTCTGTTGTCTTCTCCTTCCGGCTTGTTAGATCCTCCTTCGGGTTGTTGTTAATACGCTCAGTTCATGTACTATAAATCCTCTTCCTTTCATGCCCCGGAGGTCCCCATTTTCGAGAATGGTATCAATTTCATTTTCGCTTTTATCAAAATTCCATTGTTTTTCAATGGGCCCTGAAATGCTCAGTGCAGGAGGAAGGAAGCAAGCAGGAGGACTCCCTCTGTAGTGCTCAGAGAGAAGAGTGAGCAGCTCAGAGTTATGGGACTCAAGCTTTTGCTTTTTTCACTTCCTGATATTCTTAACACAGAAGGCTGTTGTTACCCTGTTTCTCCTTTCCTCAGCTGTGGCCACCTTGTAGGCAGCCAAATTGTGAGGGGTGCCTGTTTTGACTGGAATTTTCCCATTTCAATTTAGTTTCTTTCTTGTGAGAAACAAATCTGTGGGCCTTTGCCAGTTTCCTGTCCTTACACCAAATTTCCCCGTTAACATTAATACACGTTCAATGTCATTTTGGCATTGGATGCCTATAAAGTGGCCAGTCTTGTAATGGCTTTCTGCAATGGTGCAGCCTTATTTGGAATACTACGTGTAGTTCTGGTGATATTGCAGAACGGGAAAACATACAAAGGAGGGCAACCAAGATTATTAGGGAGTTGGAGCAACTTTTCTATGAGGAAAGGCTGGAGAGTCTGGGACTTTTCCATCTAGAAAAAAACATAGCCTAAGGGGATACATGATATAAGTTTATAAAATTATGCGTGGCATAGAGAAAATGGATACCTTTTTCTCCCTCTCTTATAATACTAGAACTTGGAGGCATCCAATGAAATTGGTTGGAAATAGGTGCGGAACAGACAACAGGAAATACTTCTTTTGTTGTTGTTGTTGTTGTTGTTCAGTCACACGGTCAAGTCCAACTCTTCACGACCCCATGGACCACATCACTCCAGGCCCTCCTGTCTTCCATCATGCTCCGGAGTTTGCTTAATTTCATGTTCATTGCATCAATAACACTCTCTAACCATCCCATCCTTTGCCATCCCCTTCTTCTTTTACTTTCAGTCTTTCCCAGCATCAGGGTCTTCTCCAGTGAGTGCTCCCTTCTCATTTGGTGGCCAAAGTATTTGAGCTTCAGCTTCAGTATCTGGCCTTCCAGGGAACAGTCAGGATTGATTTATTTTAGGATTGACTGATTTGATCTCCTTACAGTCCAAGGGATTCTCAAAAGTCTTCTCCAGCACCATAATTCGAAAGCATCTATTCTTTGGTGCTCAGCCTTCCCTATGGTCCAACTCACGCAGCCATTCATTACTACTGGGAGTACCATTGCTTTTGTTGTGGTTAGAGTGCTGGAATCTCCACTCTGCCCTGGAAGTTCACTGGGTGATCCTCGGCCAATCACATACTCTCATCCTAACTTATCTCACAGGGTTCTTGTAAAGATAAAACGGAGAATAATTATACAAGCTGATGTAGATAAACAGGCTGATAGATCGTAGGCAGACAGACAGACAGGCAGATGTTAGATGAACACATGAAGCAGCTTTTGGTCCATCAAGATCAGTATTATTGACTCAGAGACTCTCTTGAGTCTTGGGTAGATGTCTTTCACATCACCTACTACCCAATCCTTTTAATTGGAGATGCCAGGAATTGAACCTGTGACCTTCTGCATGCAAAGCATATGCTTCACTACAGAGCCATGGTCCCTTCACAATAGATAGATAGAGCCAGTTTGGTGTAGTGGTTAAGTGCGCGGACTCTAATCTGGGAGAACCGGGTTTGATTCCCCACTCCTCCACTTGCAACTGGCTGGATGATCTTGGGCAAGCCATAACTCTGGCACAGCTGTTCTTGAAAAAGAGCAGTTTCTGTCAAGAGCTCTCTCAGCCCCACCTACCTCACAGGGTGTCTGTTGTGGGGAGGGGAAGGGAAAGGAGTTTGTAAGCCGCTCGGAGACACCTTTGGGTAGTGAAGGGCGGGATATAAATCCAACTTCTTCTTCTTCTTCTTCTTCTTCTTCTTCTTCTTCTTCTTCTTCTTCTTCTTCTTCTTCTTCTTCTTCTTCTTCTTCTTCTTCTTCTTCTTCTTCTCCCCTCAGAAAGTGTTGCAAAATGATTGCTTGACAACACTAGATGCACCAATCTGGAATAAGATCTGGAAATCCAGCAATTCAGACTTCAGATCTTACTCTTTAGATCTTCACAGGCTTAAAATTAATTCAAGATGGTATCTTACTCCACAAACCTTAGCACGAATATCCACAAAATACTCACCGTTATGTTGGAAGGGATGTGGACAAACAGGTACTTTTGCACATTGCTGGTGGCTATGCAACGAGATACGCCCTTTTTGGTTGCAGATGCAGATTATACACATGTAGGAATCAGTCAACAGAACATTACAATGGGGATTTTCAAGCAACACCAGATACTGGAATTGTTTGCTGTTCCTCTAGGCTCAGGAAAAATGGGAAAACTCTGGAATAAAGAAATAACACCAACACCAAGGAGGCAGAACAGGTCACTCTTACCTTCTTAGAAGCAGAACAATACATACCACCCTCTTGGAAGAAATATATTGATTGGCTCTGAAGGAAGTCGAAAGGTAGAATAGGTCTTAATAGGGACATGAGGATATATCCTATTACAGATTTGATTAAACTATAATAGGTCAATAATCTACATAGTGAAAAGTAGTGTTAAAAGGTCGGCCAAAGCTTAATATTTACCTGATTTATTGCTAAAGAATTCTCTTCTCCGAAATATAATGATATCCAGTACAATATTGAGTTTAGTTAAATGTTGATTATATATTTGTTGTTGATGATTGATGTATAGATTATGTTGTTATTAGTACTAGCTAATTTTTGTCAAAATTGAAGTGGTTTTATTTTACTTTAACAGTTGTATGCATTTTTAATACTTCAATAAAAAAGTGTTGAAAATAAAAAGAAAGTGTTGGATCCAAATGGTTTTGTGAAGGCTCTAGGGAAATCCACTTCAGTCCTGGTTGGCAGTCCTACTCAAACCCTAATTGATAAAGAGATGCCTATCTCAGGCTACTGATGCCGTGGCTCCAAAGTACCCTCTTCTATTTGAAGTGAGCCATGCAGTGGGACCATGGTATGAGTCTCTTCAACATGTTTGTGAAACCTCCGCAAACATTTGGTAGGGCTTGATAACAGAAAATATGAACTAACTAATACAGGACAAACATAGAACAATTATAAACCAACCAGGGCTGTCTTATTGAGATCAGTGGGATTATATCCAGGGTGGCCATTCTTCACTATTTTTGCTGAGCTTTCCAGGAAGACTAGATAATGAAAGATGCTAATATTATTCACATTAGGTAGAAGAGAAGTATGGTGTGGAATTTGTGGAAAGCTCTGAGGTAACTAGGAACTTATCATGGTGCTACAGTGAATCTCTTTTTAGAACATGATACCATTGAAATTGAACAGATGGCAGATGACTTTTAGTTTATAGAGTTTTGCATAGACCTAAATACATAAAGCCTATCTTTGCAGCAGATGAAGAGAAATACTCTCTCTTGCCTCTGAGGGCAGAGCTTTGATTAATCAGACAGGTCAATAATTTAACATTTTACGAAATATTATTTTGAGTGTGTCTTTTGCTAGGACCTCATTGGTCTCTGCCCCTTTCCCATATATTATAGATTCATTTTTTTGCCAAAATGTTTCATTTGTCTTCCATTGTTTTGACCTTAGATGCTTTAGAGCCTCAAATCTCACACATCTGCCTTTCAAAAACTATGTTTTCCATCTGGATATCTTTCCATCATACCTCAGGAGACCTCTGTTCTAAATGACTCTCATTTGACAGCAGCACTTCTTCAATAGTTGTAAAGAGAGATTTCACTGTTCATGCATAAAAAGAACCTAGCTGGCATTCACACATATTACTTATTTAAATTAGTACACTTCTTCCTAACAGGGGAGATCTTCCTATAAATCCAAACGTGATTCCTACAATATATTAACATTTGCACCAATTTACCTTCAGGACACTCTCCCTCTTGGCTGTTTTCCATAGAAATCATACTTGTGGGATTACAAATCCTTGTATCACAAGAGGACCTTACTGTTTTTCTCCCTATGTCAAAATTGCAGAGATCATTTGGCCCTAGGTTAATAGCAAAACCATAGCAGATTTTTCGTATTAAGCCTTTTGTTTAACAAAAAATGACTCTGTATTTTATAGAGTGCCAAGGGTTTCTGATTATTAAAGCTATTCCGAGGGGAAGCTGCTGCATATCAACAGCAAGGGATGCTATAGAAAAACATAAAAGTATACTTGATGCAATGCACATGGCTGCCCTTCTGTTGATGCAGTTCGGCATCTGGGTTGGCTGTTGAAGCCCTTTGAGGTATCATGTTTCTTCACAATCGTACCATCACTTATCAGACTTGGCTTCAGCTCTGACAAGCAGCCCTCTCATCATTTCACAAAGACTGTATAAAGCCAGCTCTGTAATTCAGATCAGTAAGTGGTCTATTTCTGTTCTTTAGTGTTCAGTGTAGAGTATTGGATATGAGTAAAGGTAAAGGTTCCCTTGCTCGAAAGCCAGTCGAATCCAACTCTAGGGTTGCTGTGCTCATCTCCGTTTCAAAGCCAATACGAGTAGCTACCAGTTAAGAGGAAAACGATTTGTGTGATTCTGATTAATAAGAAAAAATTCCAAACATTTTGGAATGGTGTATACCACCATATAACTAATTCAGGAGAATTCAGTGAGTAGTTTTATTAACATGGCTAGAATTTCTGGCTATGAAGGCATTTTTGTGTGTATATATACATATATAAACCAGTGCGAGTTAGTTTTGTTTTTGTTAATATCAACTGTTTCCTGGATCAGTAATTTTATGCCTGAAAAGCATATGAAAATCCAACTGATTTCAGTGGAATTTTTTGCACGTTTAATTGTTGTAGGCTTCCAGCCAGAATTCTGTATTTACTTCTACATAGGAGTCAGCAAAGGATTGTAGATTAGTCTAGTTAACATTCTCCTGTGCGTGGTTTAAATAGAAACTCTGGAGACTGCAACATAGCAGTATTCCAAACAAGGTGTGTGTGTGGATGAGCAGGCAAGCAAAATGAAAGGGGAGGTGGCAGGAGGGCAGCAAGTCAGAGCAGTGATGAGAGGGATGGGAAGTCAGAGAAGGATGGGCAGGTGGGCACAGCAGTGAGGAGAGGGGATGGTTGGCCAGGCAAAGTGTCAGAAGAGGAACTGGTAGGCAGGCAGAGTTGTGAGGAGAGGGAGGAGGTAGCAGTTAGAGCAGAATGAGGAAATGGCACAGCGGGAGAGCAAGCGGGAGGAGGAACCAATGTTGGTGGTAAGGGGGAGAAGAAGTAGGGTGTGAAAGGGAAAAAATAGGAGAAGGTCAAACTGATAATACATTCTACACATAGTGGTATAATCCATGGCATGTTTTCCTTTACAAAGTGACTTCCTGAACGGTTCTGTTATAGTATAACTTTATTACCTTTATAGAAATGCTCTTCTGTACATGCCGTGTACTGGCAGTAATCAATATAATTTTAAACCTATATTTAGACCCTGCTTTTATCCCCACTTGGGACCCAAAAGTGACTTACAGGATTATTCTTCCCTCCTCCATTTCATCCTCACAACAATCACCCTGTCAGGTAGGTTAGGCTGAAAGTGAGTGACTGGCATGAAGCCTCAAGGAAGAAGAGCTGTAGGGTATACAGACAGATTTGATTTTGAAGTCATAATATGGGCTGATTTTGTCAGATCTCAGAAATTAAGGAGGATTGGTACTTGGATGGGAGGCCACCAAAGACTCTGCAGAGGAAAGCTATGGCAAACTACCTCTGCCTTTCACTTGCTTTGAAAGACCCTTGCTGGACTTGCCATTAGTTGGTTCTGACTTGACGGCACTTACATATGTAATTATAGTTTATATGCAATTATAGCTCTGGGCTCTCCTTAGCTAGGGAGAGCCCAGAGACCCAGTAGCCCTCCCGGTTGGCTGGCCTGCCTATGTGCGAAGAGGAGTTAGGAGTCAGAGAAGACAGTCACTAGGAGGACTACAGTGTGTAATACAAATAAACAAAAACAATACCACTGTAACGACTTGAGCTAAAAGTTTAATTAAATCTCATCAAACATAAACATAAATCATTTTAAAGTCTGTTTATATATATAGTGTGACTTTTTATATATACCAAATAACAGGATCATGTAACAAATCTAATATCCATATCCACAAACATCAAACTGAGGTACATTCCATACAAGATGGGTTCAAATGACAATATTAAAAAGAATGTGAATGATCATCAAATTCATAAGAAGGAAAATTCATCGTCATCGGCTTACAATCCCTTTCCCTTCCTCTCCCTACAACAAACACCCTGTGAGGCAAGTGAGGCTGAGAGAGCTCTGAGAGAACTGCTCTTGAGAGAATAGCTCTGAAAGAACTTATGACTGACCCAAGGTCACACCATCAGCTGCATGTGGAGAAGTGAGGAATCAAACCCGGTTCTCCCAGATTAGAGTCCGCACTCCTAACCACTACACCAAACTGGCTCCCACCAGGAGGCTCCCAATGATGTAGGGTTGCTAGGTCCCTCAAAGTCTGCAGCGGGGGACTTTGGGAGGCATTACTGGTGGGGGTGGGGAGTCCCCAGAATGATGACATCACTCAGAAGTGATGTCATCACGTTGGGGAGTGGAGGCTCCTGCCTCTCCCCAGTAGCATCTAAACGTTCTTTTTAAACCCTGCTGGGGAGAGGGGGGGAAGACTCGCATGCCTGCACACCAAACCCTGGGGCTCGGAGTACAAGCACACAGCCCCTGCCTCTCCCCAGAAGCATCTAAGGGTCCTTTTAAACCCTGCTGGGGAGAGGTGGGGGGGAAGCCATAGTGAGCCTGCATACCAAGCCCCGAATTTGGGGCTTGGAGTGCAAGAATGCGACCCCCGCCTCTCCCCAGCAGCGTCTAAATGGTCTTTTTAAACCCTGCTGGGGAGAGGTGGGGGGGAAGGCCAGGTGGTTGCCAGACCTACCTCACCGGGTGTCTGTTGTGGGGAGGGGAAGGGAAAGGAGTTTGTAAGCCGCTCGGAGACACCTTTGGGTAGTGAACGGCAGGGTATAAATCCAATCTCTTCTCTTCTTCTTCTATAATAAAGACTTTTACTGTATAAGGGTTAGGTCATGATGGTGGCAGCCCTATGGATGTACCTCATGAACTGGAGCCTTCTGATTCTACAATTTCTCTGCTCATGGAGACTCAAAACAAATTTAATTAAACCATTAAAAATATTTATAGGCCCACCTTTCTCCCAGACAAATGGGACCTGAGGCAAGTAACAAAAACAAAACAATATAAATTTTAAAAAGCAGAGAATGTTTTTTAAAATGAGAAGATTAGAGATCTGTGACAGGAACTTTCTGGCATTTTAAAAGCACCCAAGCCAGTGACTATGGGGTGGTAGAAGAACACACAATGCTGCAGCTCATTTACAGGGAAATTGTGACTTTCCTTTGAAAGGATCATGTAGACTCTTTTCAGTTTAACCTCCTGACCTGTTTAGAACAGGCTTCACAGAATATATACTTGATCAGTTGGAGACATCATGTTCAACAGGGAAGTTTTCAGTTGTTTGTTGTGACCTGACTTCTGCTTCCTTTTCTTTCCTGTAGTTCTACTTTCTCTTGAGTAGATCTCACACATTATGGATTAAGAAACCATAACCAATTATTCCCTGGCATATGCATGTTTATAATATTTATGTTGACAACCATCTTTATGTCACACGCAATTTTACATGTAGACACACACAGAGTTTCCGCACTAATATATTTGCATATGCAGAGCTGTAACAAGAGCACACAAAGCTGAGGGGTGCAGAAAAAGTATATTATGAGTTTTTAGAAAGTTCTGTTATTATTACTCTTATTGTTCATTTACCTTTTTTTTTAACCAAAATTACTACTATGAAAGTATAGAGGTTACAATTTTATATCCTTGCCTTGGGTGCAGAATTAGCTCTGTCCATATGGTTTTCTTTTGATTCTAGCTATTTGCTTCAGTGTGGTTCAGTATAATAGCCCTGTTATAATAGTCCCGTTATCCTGTGGCCTTACCTTCCACAAGCTCCAGTGCTCCAGTTCCTGTGGTTGTAGGATCTCTCCACAAGAAGGAAAGGACAAGAACGGGCGTGTTGAATAGTAACTAAACATTTGGATCCTGGCATGAACCTGGCCTTTCTCTTTGGCATTGACAGCTTGGTCACCTTGGTCTTAGCGACTCATTCCTCACAGACCCACATTTCACAGTGATTCATCTTTCTCATCCTATTCATCAAAGGTCATTGGCACTCCAGCTATCTTCATTCTGTGTTATGGAAGCTCCCAACAAGTATACTGGCAATGTTTGCTAGAGAGCACCATGAAGATGGTACCATGAAATATCTTTCAAAAATGTAAGCATCCAGTGACAATAACCATCTTTAGACCTGATCCCATTGCTTTGCATTTTCTATTACTTGTCTGAAGCATGCTAGAAAAATTTGAATACCAATTAATCGATTAATTGGGTTATTCTGGATTTAACCTCTGAAATCACAAATGTTTTCCAAATGCACATATATTTTAACTTATGTATTAATTAATTGCAGGTGATCTGCATGAATTTGTCTTTTAACATTTTAGAATCCTATCTTTTGTGTTGTGGTTTTGATTGTTATCCTTCCTTCCCTATGTTTTAAAGATGTTACATACATTTCCTCTCCCCCGTTTTGCCGCTTTTACCTCTCCAAGTAATCATTAAAATTCATTATTGAACTATATCCTCAGACAAGGTCCAAGTTTAGCATCTGTCCCTTTAGAATTCATTGTTGTTGTGAGCCGTCACCTTTTACACTTGTCAAAATCCCAAATGATTCTCTGAGAGATGGAATTGGACTAAGAGGCATATATATAAATACAGGCTTATGTAGGATTGATTTGCTAGGGTCTCTCGGCAAAACCTGCAACGTTCCACTGGAGAATTAAAATAAAAGACTAGTAATAAAAAGTCATTTCAAAACACAGTTTAAAATTCTGTGTGCTGTCATTGCAATGGCTGAATTTTCAGTACCAGAAAATATTTTGTGTCCAAAAAAGAGACTGGCAGTGTTTCAAGATTGCAATGGCAACTGGGCAGGGGGCAGCTTCCTCACTGCTGCTATAATGTAGCAACCCCCTGGGTTGCTAATGTTGGCAGAGTGCCTATGCAGCAGTCAGGACACTGAACTGATGAAAGAGTAACAAAGCTTAATTTAGGAACTAATAAATTGAAGAGAAAAGAGAAGAGATGCATCTACCTGCCTTACTAGCTGAGAGAGACATTGTTCTAAAAGAAAAATCTAAGTGACATTCTGCTGACAAGGAAAAGCTTCTTTAGAAAGAATGTACTCCACCCACAGTCCTGTCTAGTTGGAATTTGATGCCCCATGCAGCATCTTCTTTCTTCTTCTTTGTACACAAGGCATTACTATATCTCAACACTCATCTTCTTGTATTGACTTTCAAATTTTTCCCAAGGCAGTGGTTTGTTGAGTGCAACTGCAATAATTTCTTCTGTAGAACAATGCTGTAACTCAACAAGGCCCTCTTCTTGCACATTTCTTACTACACAATGCTTTATATCTATGTGTTTAGTTATGGAGTTGATCTTCTCCATCTTTGCATGGTTTATGCATCCTCAGTTGTCCTCTTAGGATTGTATTGGTTTGAATAATAGAATTACAGCGTTGGAAGGGGCCATACAGGCCATCTAGTCCAACCCCCCTGCTCAATGCAGGATCAGCCTAGTGCTTGTCCAGCCACTGCTTAAAGACTGCCAGTGAGGGGGAGCTCCCTAGGCGGCTGATTCCACTGTTGCAAAACTCTTACGGTAAAAAAGTTTTTCCTAATATCCAGCCGGTACCTTCCTGCCCTTAAATCCATGATTGCGAGTCCTATTCTCTGCTGCCAACAGGAACATCTATCCTAAAATCTTGGATTAGGTGCAGCATCTACTTGAGTTGTCTGCATGCTTCCAATGCAGATACATATTCAGTAGCAAACACAGTTACAGGGTTTTTTTTTTGTCTTTTGCTGCTCCAGCTGATGGCTCCTCTGTCACAAAAGAACAAGTGTCTGCTGGTGGACTTTCTGTCTGTAGTGTCTCTTGCTCAGTCTGGTCTCTTGCTCAGTCTGCATCCATGTATCCTACTAGTCTGGGATTGTCGCTTGCTGATAACTTTAATTTCAGGAGTTCATTGCCATTGAGGTATTTTCCGAGCCTTTTTTTGCTTTGTGATTCAGTTTTTCTACACACTATGTCCACAGCTGCTGTGATGTTTGGACTTTTCACTGTGCTTATGTACAATAGTTTTCCAATTACTTCTCTGTATTGCTTGTTGTTCAGCATAGCATCACTGTTTCCTTGCTGTTTTTGTTTGTTTCCATAGCAGTGTTTGCTGGTTTGGCACCTTTCATGCTGGCATAGTTGGAAAAAACTGTATGGTACAATATAAATGCATAGCTTAAAGTAAAGGAATTTTTGGTATTATTAATCTTTTTAAGTTAAATAGAAACTATGCGGTGGCTCAAGTGGTTAAGACACTGAACTGCAGGCTGTGGAAGGTCAGTAGTTCAGCGGTTCAAGACCCGGGTGCCGCAAGACAGGGTGAGCTCCTGTCTCTAGTTCCAGCTCCTGCCAACCTAGCAGTTCGAAAGCAAGAAATTGCAAGTAGATAAATAGGGACCACTTCGGTGGGAAGGTAACAGCGTTCCGTGCGCCTTGGTGTTTAGTCATGCCGGCCACATGACCACGGAAATGTCTTCGGACAGCGCTGGCTCTTCGGCTTTGAAACGGAGATGAGCACCGCAACCCTAGAGTCGGATTTGACTGGCTTTCGAGCAAGGGAACCTTTACCTTTACCTATGGTAATGAAAAGATAAGAGTATACAGAAACTTAAGCAAATTTATAGAAATTCTTTAAATATGGTAATAGAGTTATAAGAAAAAATACTGATCTCTTTGTATGTTTTATGTGTGTAAGTGGATGTTTGTTATGTAGTATGTTTGTTTGTTGGTGTATAATATGAAAAATAATAAAAGTGTACCTTATGGGTACTTAAAAAAAATATTTTCTGTTTCTGATTGAGAACATAGCTCTCATTTTCCTCTCACTCTATTTGAATTCCAAGATAGTAGCTAATGTTTCCTACTTGTTTCATTGCTACTTCTTGATCCAATTTTTCAACCATTTCATCAGGGCTCTTTTTGTCTTCTCAAAATATGATCAGACCATCCACATAAATGAGACTTTAAGTCTATTTGTTGTCTCTGTTTCTTGAGCATAGGCAGCATTCTGCCCTGCCTTGTCTGACTGAATATATATATATAACTATTTTGTAAAACAGCAAAAAACATACACATTTATTTATTTATTTATTATATTTTCCTTGGATTTATATCCCACCCTACCCCGAAGGCTCAGGGCGGCTAACAGGGGCACAATGTGCCAGGTTAAAACAATCACATATAATTTAAAAACAATAAATTACAATAAAATATATAACAAATTACAGCAAATTTCAAGCAAGAAGGGGAAATCTTAACCTCACATAGCTACCTATGATCTTGTCCTCAGAGCAGTGTCCAGCATCTTGCTCCGCCCTTGGGGGCCAGGAAATCAGATGTTAGTACGCCAGGGCATAGCCCTCCTCGAGAGACCCATCAACAGCCTGGCCGCAGCATTCTGCACCAGCTGCAGCTTCTGAACTTGCGACAAAGGCAGCCCCATGTAGAGAGCGTTGCAGTAGTCTAGCCTTGAGGTGACCGTCGCATGGATCACTGTGGCCAGGTCCTCACGGCTGAGACAGGGGACCAACTGCCGAGCCAGCCGAAGATGGTAAAAGGACACCCTGGCAGTGGTTGCTACCTGGGCCTCCATCGTTAAAGAGGAGTCCAGGCGCACCCCCAAACTCCTAACCTCCGACGCTGGCACCAAAGGTACCCCATCGAAGGTCGGGAGAGGGAGCCCCAGTCCCACTTAACACTTAACTACCATAGAACAAGGCTTAGCTATATAGTAACACTTAGAAAATACTTATTTGGTTACATACAATGAAATACTTCATAGTACTTTGTAGAAACTGTGACTTTAGAAGACTCAGCGTTAAACACAAACTCAAGAAAGGGAAACCATTTCATATGTTGATTCGATTTCTTATGAGGAATATTGGCTGTGGTGATTACATCAGATATTTTATCTATGATATAGTAGTCCCATATTTTCAAGCGCCATGAGGATAGCAGCAGTTTATTAGGGGACTTCCAACTACTGGTTATAACCACCTTAGCAGCTGTTAGCAATACCGAAATGAGATCCTGTCTAAGTTTAGGGATAAGGGGATCATTCCAATGATCTAAAAGTGGAAGATCAGGTTGCAATGGTATTAAATAGCCTGTAATATTTTTAATTGACAAAATTATTTTTGACAAGTCCCCCTGGGAAGGGGGAAACCCCTGACTGAGAGGCCCATTATCTGCCAGCGGGGATTGGGCCGCTGGGGGGACCCCACCCCCAAAGCGCACAACGTGCTCAGTGTGAACATGTCACCCGAAGGTGACGTAATTGCATTGGGCACATTGTGGAGGTATGCTCTATCATCCGAGGGAAAACGTGCCCGACGTGATTATGTCACATCTGGGTGATGTGATTGCGGCGTGCACGCTTTGTGAATGCACCAGGAGACTCCAGGAGACATCCGGGACTCCCCTCGCTATTCCCGAGGTAGGACTTCGGCAACCCTACTCCCATCCTGCTTATTGCTTAAAGTTGTCTGGTATTAAACAAAGGTACATTTCAGGTTCTACAACAAAAGCAGTATTGTATGTAAAAGCCGTTCAGAGACCCCTTGGGGGGTTCGAGCGGGGTATAAGCTGAATGTATAATAATAATAATAATAATAATAATAATAATAATAATAATAAGCTATTAGTTACATATAATGCTGAGCACCCTTCATGAATATACTTGAGATAGGTATTTCAGTGATGAATCCTTTATATTTATAACTGCAGATCAGAATGCTTGAAGTTAAAAGGGTATACTCTGATCTTTATAACTGAGATCACAATTTTTAAAAATGGCTGAAGAATGACCAATATCTAGGCGCTGGGAATTTATATATCTGGAACTCATTTAACATTAAAGAAAAAAATATATACTCTTTGAAGTCTGATGTTAAAATGGAATTATTAGATTTTGCAGCAAAACTATAATGAAAATGCCTAAGAAACTTTATATATATTTTTAAAGAGACAAAATACAGGTATTTGATTCACAATATCCTTCTAACTAGCCTTAATTTTAATGGATGTTAGAAATTGCTTAGTTTTTACCTAATGCCTATCTACAAAGTTCAGAATGAGAACCAAATGGCTACCCCATGTTTATAACTTTGTGGATCGATTTTAAAATTCCGCTGTGCTTCATATTTTGGTATTCACATTAGTCTCAAAGGTAAACACTATTTCAAATATTAGGTTGTTTCTGTGAGAACAAAATTAGTTCACCAAAGCATCACATCTACTGTAGGATAATAGCCCCAATGTGCATATGCATTCTTTACAAGATCTAGCAGATTTTTTTGTCTACAAATTCTCTCAAACGAACTCTGCTTTATAAACTGCAGGCTGTCTTTGAAATGACTTTGGCTTAGCTATACCTCCAGTGAATAAAAATATAGTAGCTCTGTCCATGGGCGTAGACTTTCCAATTTCCCGGGGGGGGGCTGGGGCTGGGCCAGAGGCATTGCTGTGCTAGGAGCAAGGGTGGCTGGAACCAGTTGCTCCCGGGCAGGGGTCTTTTCATAGAATAAGAGCTGCAGGAGCTCATTAGCATAACTCATTAGCATATGCCACACCCCTGACAGAAGGCCACAGCCCCTGACATCACCGGACATGTGTCAGAAGACAGCACACACCGCTCCGGCTCCACTGGACTGTTTTGGATTAATAGCTGGGGGTGAGGAGAGAAATCTGCCCTCACAGAGGAGGGAGAGCCTGTACCTGAATAAAACTCGGTTTTAAAGGTGCCACTGGACTGTTTTGGTTTACTGGCTATGGGGGTGGGGGGGGAATGAGCAGATCTGCCCTGACAGAGAAGCCAGAGCTGGTTCCTATAGAACTTGGTCTTAAAGATGCCACTGGACTGTTTTGGTTTACTGGCTATGGGGGGGGGGATGAGCAGATCTGCCCTCACAGAGAAGCCAGAGCTGG